>NC_090649.1:211135192-211283944 GCF_040937935.1 Hyperolius riggenbachi | reverse complement strand
CGCGGTGAAAAGGGGGAGGAAAGACAGTACCTTCGGATCATAAGAGGCGCTGACTTTTCCCCCCACTTTTGGACGAGAAAAAGTGCGTCTTATGGTCCGAAAAATACGGTACATCTGAGAGGGATGTGCAGGTACTCTGCAGGAGAATGAAATGATCATTCCTCTATTACACAGCCTTAGTACACAATCTAAACCAGGTTTGCGGGTGACAGACAACACCTTTGCGTTCAATGTGCACAACATTTCTGATGTTTAGGGAATGGCCGCTGAGGAAAAAAAATTCAACCAATAAGGACTATTCTGGTCAAAGTCTGGTGAATGAGAGAGGTGAAAGGTGAATAGCACAGCAACAGAAGGGCAACAACACAACAAATTACAGCATATCCCAATGCACAAGATGGACTTTGCAAAGGGTGGGCTTTAGCAGCAGGAGATTATCAAGTGCCTTTGGTTTCAAAGAAAAATAGGAAAAGATGCCTGTTGTGAGCCCTCACCACCGTGCTCAATCTGTCTCAAATTGGTTTGAGCAACATAAATCAGAGTTTAACGTGTACCTGAGCCAAAGCTTGGGTGCAAAAATCAGATCCTTACCTTGAGAGGTGAGCCTCAGGATCCTATTGAGGCTTCTCTCTTTTCCGTTGTCCCCTATCGCTGAGCGCGGACCCATGGAAGATTAGCGACAAGGCATTGTCGCTAATCATGTCACGTGCAGCTCCTCTTGCTAGATCATGGCCGTGCAATAGCCGACTGAAGCAGTCTGCACTTGCGCAGTAAGCCGGAGCTGCGAGCTCCTTGCTACTGTGCATGCGCTGGTGGTCTCACCCGAGGTGGGGTTCTGACAATGAAATCCGCATACAGAGGCTGGGTCTGCCTATACAGCCCAGCCTCTGTTGCTATCCAGATCCCCCTTAAGCACCACCTGGGCTCTGCGATCACCTATAAATCACAGCCGCGCTGTGCGGCCTGTGTTTACCTCTGTATTGTCAGTCTCGGCTCTCCCCCCGCCTCCTGCATAGCTCCGGTCCTCACCCACGTCCCTTCCCTCCAATCAGCGGACATAGGGTTTGATTCACTAAACTGTGCTGCTGCAGCAGCACGAGTTACAAAACAACTAGGGAGCTGCTGAGATACTTCGTGAGCACAGCCACTACTATGCAGAAGGTGAGGGGAGCAGCAGACTGACAGTACAGAGGTAAACACAGCCCGCTGTGACACGCTGCGTGTCGGCAGCGCAGCTGTGATTTATGGGTGATCGCAGAGTGCAGGGGGGGCTTAGGGGGGATCTGGATAGCAACAGAGGCTGGGCTGTATAGGCAGACCCAGCCTCTGTATGCAGATTTCATTGTCAGAACCCCACCTCTGGTTCTCTTTAAAAGGATCTTGAGACTTCCCTTTCTTTAGTATCTGATTTTGAACCCAAGCTTCGGCTCGGGTTCACTTTAACCTGCTTCCATGGCCAGCTCAGTCCTCTGACCTCAATCCTATTGAGCATTTGTGAGATGAAGCCGAAAGATCATCTCAAAGCTTGGAAACGCCACCATTCAATGTGACCGATTTATTAGAGCTGCATTATGTCAGCATGGGCCAACATTCCTCAGCAACGGTATCAGCATCTTGTTGAGCCCATGCTAAGAAGATCAGCTGTGATCAGAGCTAAAAGTTGACCAACTCGTTATCAGACGGTGTCTCTAATTTTTTGGCCACTTAGTGTATATCTTCTATATAACATTTAATTTCTTCTGTAAACTACAATGCTGGCTACCTGATAACATGTTGCTGTATAGCTTAGTGGGAGTTTAAATTGTATTATATGCTGTACCGATTTTTTTCAGAAAATTGAAAAATCTGGGACTTTTAAAAGAAACGGGCTTTAAAAAAAAAAAGGAATGATTTGTAAGAATAGTGTGTTTAGTGCTCATAACCTGCGCTATAAATACACAGCATTGATAGTTGAGACATTTTCATGCATGAGGCCACTAGTGCGGGAAGATTTAAAACAAAGTATTTTTTGAGCCTGTCAGTGTGGGTGTGAGTTCTATAGCTGGATATTTTATGTTTATCCACCTTGACCACATCTGCCCTAAGATGTATCGAGTATTCGGTGCCATTGTTAATACATAACTTTGAACATGTCTAGTGATTTTTGGTTTTGCTAGTCACAAACTACTAGATGACATCGATCTTCTCTGCCTGTCATTCCTTGCCCTGGCATATTGCCCAGAATAATGTTACAACAATATGATACAACAAGTATCAAAGTTCAGCTTGGCACAGTTCCCGGATAGTTACTATGGCAACACCATGCTGGGCTTATAATGACCAATGTAATGTAACTGCATAAAAACAGGGTACTTTGGGAAAGAAATTGCTGGGGGATGAATATCTAATAACTTTTATGCTTTTTAACACTTGATATTCCAGACTGGGGTAGACCATTTTGTACAATACCTCTTACTTTGTACCATGTTTTCAAGGACTTTTCTTGTTAGCCCAGGCGCTGCATGACACAATTCTCTTAACATCGCTTTGGAGCTTTGTGGGGTGGTAAATGGTATTTTGTTAATTACCTTCTTCCATAGATTTTAATGAAGGTAGAGCAGTACCCATTTAATATAACCCTGGAGTGGATCCATGCATGCAAGTCCATTGTTATAACCTGAAACAGAATGAAAATACAGATGCAGTTTCCAACCCTGAAAAAAAATATTGTCTTTGTCTTGCAGTAGCTCGGTTTGGTGTCTTCTCTCCTCCTCCCCTGTGACTCATGCTGTCCAGGTCTCTGAACTGTTGGGAGAGAAGACAGCATGAGCAGGGCTGTGGAGTCAATACAAAAATTTTCCGACAACTCAGTTTATGAAACCACCGACTCCGGGTACCCAAAATCGCTCCGCCACCTTAGTCTAATACTTGCCAGGGATGTGGATTTTGTACACATATCACCCGACTCCTCAGTTTATGAAATCTCCAACTACGGGTACCCAAAATTACTCCGAATCCACAACCCTGAGCACGAGTCCTCATGAGATCATGTTGGAGTCAGTAAAATAGGCTTGAGTGAGCTTCAGAATTTTGCTGTGGTTTAAAGCAATTCTTTCTTTTTTTGGTCCAGAATCTGTAGTTTTATTAAAAACTTGAACTGCAGGATTTAACAGTGTGTTAAACGGTCACTTGAACAGGAAAGTGGAACTTTCTGACGTTGCTAGTGCTGTGTGTTTTTCATAGACTTGCATTGCTAGTGAGAATTGCTGGCCTGTGTGGTGTCAGCATTACTGTTATTATATTACTGTGCATGTAGTAAATACAGTGCAGGTAAATGGAGATGTCTGATCCTTCAGGCCACTGAGGGCCCTTCCACAGCAGGCATGGTTTGGCCCGTTTTGATGTAACGCATTTATTTCCGACTTTCATTTTACCTTTCACATCTAGAAACACATTAGTGTGAGTTGCAATCCCCGGGTACATTTAATCGCACGACACAATCGATTTCCCGTCGTTAGTACTAGTACAGCTGATTCACGCTGAAATGCAACTTCACCATTGTGCCGTGCGTCGTAACGTGCACTAAATCGGGCTTGGCTAGAAGGTAAGGGCCCCGAGGGGATGCTTGCTAGGCACTTCTGAATCAAGCAGGTTGTTCACAGCTGGGTTACTTCATATTTCTTTAGGTAAAAGTGCAAGGATGTGCCTCACGCTTTCGCTACAATCCTCAGCTTAAGCATTTTTTTTTCTTTTCAATCTTAGCAACCTGCCCTTTTTAAAATTCCTTTGGATAAGCAAAAAAATTGGGCCTGGCCCAAACATAATCCATCCACTAAGCTAATATTCATCGTCACTATGTTTCACCCTCTGCAGCATTTTCAGCATGGCAAAGGGCAGGCAAAACGACATACACGCTCTGTAATAGAGGCCTGGAAAAGCTTGTACATGTGCGCTTGCACCTCCCCCTCGACAGGGGCCCTTTTCTGAGCTGAGCCGTCCTGTAGGGAGGGGGGGTCCCCCTGGGACTGTCTGATGGAGGGGGTTGTGTTAGGATTAGCTTTCCCTGTTTTACACAGCAATCTGCACCAAATCCAGGCCTTTCTTTTTATTCTCGTCTTTTTTTTTTTTTTCCCTTTTTTAATGAGAAAAATGTGTCCAACTTGAAACGTGGCCAGGGCTAGAAATTACAGTGAAACCTTATGTTTCAGAAAAATCCTTCTGAGGGCAGAGTGTGCATGTAGCGATGGGCAGCGTGTGTTCTGCTCTCCTCCTGTGTGCACCATGTGCTTTTAGTCTTGGCACATGTCAGGAGGGCACCGGGCCCTCACAGAGCTGCGTGTGCACTTTTATAGCATGCCTCTGTGGCAGACAGAGGTATGCCTTTGCTGAGAAAAATGTTGGGGTGACAGGATAGCAGGATTCTAATAAAAATATGACATTTACAAGGTCAAGGGAGTCTGGGAATCATTATATCAAATTACTGAAAGTTTAGAAAGTAATGAATGACAATGGTAAGAGAGCCAGACAGATGCGAGCTCACAGAGAGGAAGCTTTAAAGTGGAATCAGTTTAATTTAAATCATATCTTGACAAGACTTTGTAGACCGGGTCACGCTTTTCACATTCTCAATCACCCCTGCTATGATCTTAACTACACGTTATTGAAGGACAATTAAATCAAGGGATTGATGGCCATGTGACACCTGACAAAAGGGGTTTTGCTCCACAACTTGGCCTTTGTAAGACGGGAACAAAATTTAGCCATAAAATTAGGAAGTGTGTAAATCACAGCCCTCCATAGGGAGCAAGTGAGGGCTGAGAGGTCTGAAATACATTGTAGAGAAGCTTCACACAGCATAAAGAGGAACAGATTCAGCACAGGCTAGAATAGTACTAAAAAAAAAAAAAAAAAACTCTAAACCAAAGCATAAACGTCTGTCACATTCTAGAAGCACCAACAGACACTCTCTAAAAACAGGATTATCACTGCTATTTGAACAAAGTTCTAGACACACCCAATTGGAATCTGTGACGAAAGTATGACAACTGGGACATAATGCCAATTTCCTCCTTTATGTAAAACCATTTATGAAGACGAAATGAGCTAATATATTTGTAAGACTATATTTTCTTTTGTAGGAGTTGAAAAGCGCACAGACTTTAAAAAAAAAAAAAATTCAATTGTACATTTTGTGAATGGTCGCTTTCATTAAAGTGCATCGGAAGAAAATGTGCATGCACTAACCTGACCAACTGAATGCTTTACCAAACTACGCTAACTGTACTTAAAGTTTACTGGTAGGTGAAAAATCTCTGGTGACCTGAGGAAATGTGGCCATTACTGACAATCCAAACCATACAAAGACTTCCTACTGGCAATGTGTAACATGAGGTAGTGGATATTCTGCCGCCACTCTTTACATTGCAGGCGCTTAGCCACCCTTTACTATCGTTGATTTATCACCAATTACTATGTATTGGGCTTCACCTCATTTTCTTTTTGTGTATGTACACATTGGCATGAATGGAGGATTTCCATGGGAGCATTTGTGGCATGTTTTTCATGGAGTAAAAAAAAATTGATAACTGAAATTAAAAATTGATATTTTTTTTTAAACCAATCAATCATTTTAGATTTTTGTTTTTACGGTCTGTTAAAATTGATAGGTAAAGGTGACTGAATTGCTTAAACTAATAATCAGCTAGTTATGGGTCCCACTATATAGCATGATAGATTTTGCTTGTGAAAAATCTTTACATGGCACTTTTTCCCATTATGTGCTTGTTTTGTGTGTGCAATTGTTCTATTTATAGCTATGAATAGGAAAAATGTAGCATGTTGCACTTTTATAAATGCAACACATGGATGTAAACATTATCATTGTCAAGTCATTATCAAGTCCATGTGCTAATAATTTAAAAAAATGCATGCAAGTGTAAAGTGTGTGATGTGAAAGAGGCCTTATGCTTTTTTTTCCACCAGACTGGGGTTATTTTTACACTATGTATATGTCGCGTTTAGGTTTTTGTTTTTCCTTTTCTTAATTCTGAGGTGAAAAGGGAACATATGTTGTATTGGCTGTCATGATCAACCTTACCACAATCTTTCTTTGCTCATCGGTTACTGTTTATTTCTTCAGGACTCCCAGATCACTAGGAATGCAGAATCTGTCCTCTTTACTAGCAACAACTGGGATTTTCTTAGTCTTCATATTAAAATGCAAGGAAAAGCTTTTAGAATTACTATCTGATGTCCACAGTGGCAGTAGTCAGAGCAGACTCCGAGGTGTGGGGAAAGGGTTGAGGCTGCAAGCTGAGCAGCACAATCTGTTAGGAAATCCAAAGAACTTTCTCTGTCCCCTTCCCCCATCCCTTCTTCCCTTGCAGCAATCCCTTTGTAAATCCCCTCATTGTACTTTGGCAACATATATGTAATGTAATGCAAAGTATCCTTGCATAAAAAGAAAGGCTTTTGAATATGTGGTTCACACAAGCAACAGCCAAGGCTGAGGGTTTCCCAGCCCCCCAGAATCTCTGAATATTCAGCATTTATTTATAGTTTAACCTATTTAGCTTTAATCCTTCATCCTCCTTATGATACTAGTCCTAGAGAATCCTTCCACACAGAGATAAACTAGCCTGTAGTAAGCTTGGCTTACTGTGCAGCAGCATTGACACATCCCTAGCACTCCCCCCCCCCCCCCCCCTTCTATTCTGGCTGCTCTTTTGGAAGCAGGGGGAGGGTGGTAGGTGTTAGCTGCTAAGCTGCTGCTTGGGTGTTTGGATAACTGCTCCTGGCAGCTGTTGTGCAGGTATGCATGCCTGTTTCAGTTCTTGTAATGCTTTGTTTATGTAGAGGAGGACATAACTCCATAGCAACCAACCATTAGGAGCTGCCAGTGGTTTAACTTTAGATGGACCATATATTTTGTCCAAGACCCCTGGATCTGTTGTTGGTAATATGGAATCCTCTATGCTGGCATGTACCTTTTTTTTTTTTTCTGTAGAGCTCTAGATTCCTTTTACTAGATGTGCTTGAAGAGTCGGTCCACCTAAAAATATTGCTTCATTAAAAGGATGAGTCATCCAATGGCTTTTACCATCTCCTGGGAACTTGTGATGTGAGATCCCCTGCTACACTCTCTGACTCTTAATCCTAACTCTAATCCTGCTTACCTGGGACTTTATTATTATTTCCTTAAGGGCTGGTTCACACGGGCGTCTGCTGAGCTTTTGCTTGGCATTGCGTTCAAACGCCAGCGTTTAAACGCCAGCGTTTAAAAGCTAGCTTTTGAAAGCTTTTGAAAAGCGTTCAAGGCTAGCAGTTCTGGTCTCTGCTATTGTTTCCTCGCGTTTACTGCCTCTGAAAGCAGCATGTTGCTTTTGAGACTAGACACAACGCTGGGATCTACTGCCAGGCTTTCATGAAAGCCTGCAAAAGCCAGCTCTAAACGCTCCCATTCACTTGCATGGGATGGCAGTAAATCCCAAAAAACGCTGCGTCTGAAACGCTGCGTTAAACGCCACAAAAACGCCCGTCTGAACCAGCCCTTAATGTTTAAAGGGCTAGTGTATTACTTGGCGTGCTACAGTAAATAATACATCATACAGCTCCTCTATATAACCT
The DNA here is from genome assembly GCF_040937935.1 of Hyperolius riggenbachi. Taxonomy (NCBI): domain Eukaryota; kingdom Metazoa; phylum Chordata; class Amphibia; order Anura; family Hyperoliidae; genus Hyperolius; species Hyperolius riggenbachi. The sequence continues at coordinate 211,276,339 of NC_090649.1, read as the reverse complement.
CACTAGTAAACTGAATATATTGCTTTCTGCAAAATGTGAATTCATTCCAATTTAAAGAACTGCGTTAAATGTATACATTTTTAAATATTTTTTTATTATTCTAAAAAAAGTTATTCACTTGTCAAAGTTTTGAAACTCACTCTAGCCAGATAGTCAAGATAGCAGATGATTTGCATTAGGTTATGTTCACATTTCATTTTCCCTTACATGTTTTCCTGCAAGGTTTCTGATGCATGGCATGTGCATTTGTATGCATTATTATTCTTTAGTATTTATAGCGCTAACCACTTCCACAGTGCTTTAGAGTACATAGTCATGTCATGAAAACATGTGCACCCGAGGCAGCAACACCATATGCTATAATGGTAGAATGCAAAACATGAGCAGAAAAAAGCTGTGGCCTGTAAGGATTTTTTCAAGTTGTGAAAAAGAAAACTACATTTTAAATGTGAATAAGCCCAATTGATTAACATGGGCTGCCAGGTCTGGTGCATTTCTGCATATGTCAATGGTACAGGCCCATACACATGCTAGATAAACCACTTGAGGACTGCAGTGTTATGCTGGGGATACACGGTACGTTTCTGTACCGTGTATCGAGCAGCTGATCCGGCCAGCTGATAATATTCAGCTGGTCCGATCACGCTGCTCGACCCCCGCCCGCTCGATCCCTGCCAGCGGACAATGGCAGGGAATCGAGCAGCTGATAAAGAGCGCCGGCGGGGACGAGCGGTAATCGATCCGCGGGGACGCGGCGGGGGTCGATCCGGTGGCTAATCGGCCGCCGGATCGACCAGTGTATTCCCAGCATAAAGACCAGACCATGTTTTGAGGCCTTGCTGCAGGGTCGCACAACTCAGCACACAAGTTATTCCCTACCCCCTTATCTCCACACCAACAGAGCTCTCTGTTGGTGTGGTCATATTACCCCCAGGTGTTTGTTTTTTTTATAAATATTTTTATATATTTTATTTTTTTTTATTTATTTTTTTTTGCCACCCTCCCCCTGTTAGCCTATCACAGCGATTGGTTGTGATGGGCTTCAGCGATCACGCCCATTGACGTAAAATAGTCTTTAGGTAGTTGGTTGTCTGAGGCGGCCGATAATCTGGCATGTGTACAGCAGCACGCGATTACTGCTTGGCCAGCGATCCGCCAGTGACAACCGATACCGTTGTTCATGTGCTTGGGGCAAGCTGCATTACGTCACATCTGTGCTGCTCCAATGGTCCTTCACCTCGCCGCATTACCACAGAACGCATTGTCCGCTGTACAGCCTCGCCACTGCTGGTTCAGATGCCCATCTGAATATACGCGTCATACTTGCCTCCCATGTAGTCTACTCCTCAATCTTTCTCCTCTACTGCGTCCTGTTTATCCAATGTGATAAATGGAATTCTCCATCCTCCATTTTGAAAATGACCATTAGCCCATACAGCTTCCTGGTCAGCACACTGTTAAACTGTAATATTGCCCATGTGGGCAGCCACTGGTATTTAACTGACAGCAACTGATATATTTCAGTTCTGACAAAATGTTGTCAGAACTGGAAGGAACGGTTAGAAGAAAATAGTGAGCTTCTGAGAGGAACTGATGGCGAGGTACATATGTAATATTAATTTACAGGTACATTATGTTGATTTTAAATAACTTTACTCTGTTCAGGTTTCCTTTTAATTAAAGCACTTAAAAAACTAAATCTTAGTTATGAACATAATGAATAAAAATATAAGCATACACTGATATTGTATGTATCTGATAATTAAGCAGAAACAATGGCACTGTTCACACCCTAGCTTGCTTATTCTATTGATGTAAAACCTAGCAGAGTAGACTGCAGCTTCAGTGTTCAGCCCCTTGTGTATTGTGAAAGGCATGCTAAAAAGACTCCTTTCACCACAAAGGTATTGTGAAAAGCACAGGGAAACTCTGACCTGCAGATTTCAAGCCTAAAGGCCTGAGCCGTCTGTTAAATATAAAAGGCCAAATATCTCCCATACTTGGTGTAAATGCACCTTATAGCTGTTAGGAGTATAATATTTCCACATCCAGAATCGTAAAAGTACAGAATAGCTCGACAGTTTTCCTTAATCTTTCTTAATTGGTTTCTTTTGTTCATTTCTAAAATTGTGACGTTTGAATGTGGAAGATAAAATCCCCCAGAGACACAGATACTGTTATTTGCATATGTTTATAGCTCCAAATGTGTTCCAATTAAATATACATACAAACAATGGGATTCCTAACAACCTTGGTAATTTTGTGAATGTATGTATTGCATACAGATGTCTGGCTAACTGTACTTTGCCACATGTAGTAAATTACTGGGAAGTCCATAATTCATGGGGAAAATTGTGTCCATAGGCTGAGGATTAGATTTCTTGATTTCTGCCATTTTTATGTAGTTTAATAGCATTAGCTGCAGTGCATATGTACGTTCCCTGGTAGAAACAGAGAGGTTAGTATCTCTGCATTCTCTACTCCCTGAATTTGCTTGAAATTGCTGTTATTATAGTGATACTTATTATTGGGGGGAGGGTTAAAGCTAGGAGCTAGTCACTTTAATGGGATGAATGGTGTATATTATGTCAGTGTTTCTCAGTATTATTACAGAATGTACCCCTTTATGAAAATGTGTTGCCAGGTACCCCGTACTGTGGGTGACCTCATCTCAGATACTTTTTGGATGCATGTATATGTGTTAGTATTCCATAATTGTGTGTAAATGCTTTACAATCATTCCTTTATGCATTTTAATTAACCTAAAATACTTATGAAGGTTTGTTTATACATGATTTTATCATGTTTCATCTCAAAATTTACCATAATTGATTGACTGTGACAAGTTCAAGTACCCCCTAAGCTCACCAAGCTCACCACAAGTCCCCTCCTGGGGTTTATGTACTAAGAGACTAGGCTGGCACTTAGTGGCACTTCACAGCTCCAGCAGAATGCAAGGACATTTTAAACTCCATTGTTTTTAGTCAGACTAGTTCACGCCACAAACCTGGCACTGCGGACTACTCTAACAATCCTGCTGCAGGAGTTTTGGTGGTGATAACTTGCGATTACAGCTCCGTAAGAATCAATAGAAAATGTCTGACAGCGCCAGTGAAAACACTAGAAAGAAAGCACCAGTCAGCAGCAAGAAAATCTTGTAAAACTTTTTTTTTTTGTTTAGTATTATTTTTTTTTTCAGTGCTACGTATTGTCTGTGTCACAGATTCCTGTGCGGTTTGCTGGTTGGTTCACTTATTTTCAACTGTGAGCCTGTGGAGCTTGGGTGTGTGTCAGTCAGCAGCCAGAACAGTTGTAGGGAGGTTATATGTCACAGCTAATGGTGCTGGGTTTTTTTTTTGTTTTTGTTTTACTGAAGACAGTTTGACAAAAAAAAAGTTAGTACTGTATTTAAAAATGTGTATTTAGCTTTGTCTTGCAGGGGTACCTTCAGTCATGTGATACTTTGTTCAGGAGGTTGGTCGCAGGTCTGCGCAGACTTCTTCCCTCTGTGTCTGGTCATGGCAGCCTGCCACTTAGGGCCCGTTTCCACTATAGCGTTGCTGAATCGCCGGCGAATCACCGCAGGAAAATCGCATGCGGGTGCGATTCCGCATGCGTTTTTTGCCGTGATTTCGCATAGGTTAGGGTGATGCGATTTTAACCATGTCACTGCCTGTGTGAATTAACATGGGTACCTATGCGAAATCGCGGCTAAAAACGCATGGGGAAAACGCATGCGATTTCCCTATTAAATACATTGCGTGCGATTTGCCTGCATTCCACACGCAGGCGAATTCTGAGGGCCCTACCCTGCAGATTTTTTCTGCACAGAAAAACGTGCAGGAAAACGCACAAGTGGAAACAGTCTCATCCACTTGCACTGGCTACGCGAATTCGCATGCGGACACCGCATGCAAATTCATGATAGTGGAAACGGGCCCTAACCGTGCACATTTTTAATCTCTTTTGATTGCCTGTCTATAGGGAAGTATGGCCTGGTGGGGGGGCGGCCTGGCTCCCTGAGTGAGCAGAAGGGGGCCTGTCAGTTTCCTCTGTGCAGGGTGGTCATAAGATTACAATCATCTCTGTAAGGAAAAGAGCAAGTATTCAGAATTTTAAACATTTCCAACTACTCCTGTACTACTTTGAAGGTGTTGTGAAGATTTTTTTTAATGGTATGTAAAGAGAGAAGTGTGAATCTGGAGGATTTTTTTTTTCTGACCTTGCTTGCTTGATAGAATTTATACAGGAATTGGGGACGGGCAGTACAGGACTATATGTATAACCCCTGGAGTGTACCAATAAATATACAGTGTTTTGAATACACAAGTTGTTGTGTCTGCTTGAAGGAGGTAAGTCCACCACTGCCTCCTAAGCAATTTTTAAATATTTTAATTACTGATTTTATCCTTTTGGCGCCTCTGTTCTCTTTTACACTATGTGGATTAAGTGGTTATTAAAGTAATAGGCTGTTGAATAGCATCCAAGCAGGACTGAAAACTGTCCGGGCCCATTTCTGTGACCGCTATGCTTCCTTCCTGTGGGACATGGGTGGAGATTTGAGCATCAAGCCGGCTGCATCCCCCGGCTGCAAATTCCACAAACCGCTACATTATTCCAGAAGCCTCCAGAACCCATGCTCAAAACCCAGCAGCCTATTGAGGCCCCAAGTATACAACATGCCTTTGCATGAGGTCATAACTTGTGGGGTGGGGAGTGCACTGTACTGATTCTAGATACTCATACTGTAGATACTCCGTTACTGTTTTTTAGAACTGTGGCACAGGCAGTCTGTACCAGCTGCCTTGTCATTATTTAAATGTACAAATATTATTTTAATGATTATTTCCCTAAAAAGCATGCTTCCTTTCAGTTTAGGCTAAAGGTTAACTTTCCTTGCTTCATTTTCATAAAGTGCAAGTCACCGGGGAGGAAAAGCAGCTTTGCCTTTTTTCATTAGCCGTACCGTGGTCACTGGATGGGTCATTCATTGTCTAATCGGAGCCAAAAGTGCCGTGTTTTGTGACCTTGCTTATACACTCAAGCTTTGATGAATCAGGGCTAACGGAAAGGTTAATTGATGTTGTGGAACACGGCGTTCAAATAAAACTCAGTCTTTGTACAGTGCTGAGACTTGTCAGTTGTAGCCTTGCCAACCATTTCCAGTTTTTGTGAAATGACAACTACTCCAATGATAATATGTAAGTAATATGACAGTTGCCGAATGGCGCTAATACAGAGGATTAGAGTAACAGGAGCACATAAATATGAAAATATCATTGCTTATGTTGGCATTGGACAGCAGGATCTCTTGAGAGATCATCTTTCACCCATAATACACATACAGTTGTGAAGAATTAGGTTTACCATACTTTGTACAGGACAGTATTACCTTCTAAAAATGGAAGGTAAAGGTCTATCATCACTTCCAGCAAGTTTCCAAAAAGTAAGACTGTAATACATATAAAATAGATTTGTGTTTAAGGAGAGCGACTCTGTGGTCTAAGTTATAAGTTGTCCTGCCCCTTCCTTCCTCTCTAAGCTTCTTCCATTGATAGCTACAAAGGGTCGGCACCACACTTCAGTAATGATGGCTCTTATGCTTTATGCAGACATCAGTGTCCTACAACCGTCCCGTTTCAGCCATACGTCCTTTCTCAAGCTGCTATAGTCAGGTGCAGTCATTGCTGTCATGGTGTGACATTGATGTCTAAATAAAGTATTAGAGCGATCATTACTGAAGTGTGGTGCCAACCCTTTGTGGCTATCGTTGGGCGGTGGCCTCAAGGCCACTTAGCTGATTTGGGTGCTCCTATCGTTATTTACATTGTTTAGACTAGTCTAATGCTGGATACACACGGTGCGTTCCTGCACTCAATTTCCCGCTCGATTCCCGTCGATTTGTTTATTTCCAACATGTTCGATTTGCATTTCGATGGATCGTTAGGGCGATTTGGCAAACTTTACATGCGAATTGACCGAACGATCCATCGAAATGCAAATCGGACATGTTGGGAATAAACAAATCGACGGGAATCGAGTGCGGGAACGCACCGTGTGTATCCAGCATTACTCCATAAACAGTCGGACAGTGAGCAGAGCCATGGAGATCATTCCTCTCTGCCTTTTCTTATGGGTGTTGTGCTGGTACTCTGACTTTATCAAAAATGTGTTTGTATATAATTGTATAATGCAAAAGGAGGAGGATAAATCAGGACTCCAGTGGTGAAATCAATGGTGGCGTAACAAATTTGTCAAAAGAAATAACCAAATAGTATAAATACTCTCAAAGTTATTAGCCTGTGGAAGAGTCCAAGCTTGGTCACAATAAAAACATTTGTAAATAGTTACTACACTTGGCAACACATACATTAAAACTGATGCCGGCACAGCAGGTGTGATAAGGTGAGCTATTCAGACTTGCTGCAAGAACTCTTTTGATGTGATAAAACGCTGTAATGAGTGGAGTGTGTATTATATTTCATACCATTGCGGTACAAGGCATGGCCATCTGTGGCAGCAGTAATGTGAAAGGCCTAAGGCACTGTCTATTTGCAACATGTATACCACACCAGGACAGATGGCAGCATTAACACCTGTGGAGAAAAGGGGAGCTATCTTTTATGCAGCATTTTCACATTTAACTATCTTTATCCTATGCACTACCCACATCAATAGAGATATAGCCTGTTCCCACTTTGTTATACTATTTTATCCGCTACTTCTCTTTCCGTCTTGTTGGAGAGCTCAAGCATTGCTCTAGGTTTACCTATTTCCATTTGAGGAAAAGAGAGCAGCTACAATTTACCAGCTTGATGCTACTGCTTCTTCTTGAAGCTCAAACCAACAGGCCTATATTTTGTTATACTCATTCCCTAAGTTGAATGCTTCTCTGTCTGGTTCTCTAGCTTTGAGTCACATAGAACAGGTAAAAAGGGCACATAAAGTAAAAGGTCAGCAACTCTAGCAGCTAAAGCCGATGGACCTACCTACACAGCTGCCATACAAGTAGCTTTATAATAAAAACAGTGATTGGCATTAGTAGTTTCCATATTTCTCCATCTGCAGGGCTACTTTCACATTCTCTCAGGCCTGAGTTGACAGTCCCCTAATCCAGACATTACATGTCGACTGCATATTTTTCCAGCAGAGTCCTGCTAGGCAGCAGAGTGATTGGACGTGTTACAGAATCTTGTAGGCCACTATTCTTTCTTCTGAATGCAGCTCCCCTCATCCTAGATGGAAGAGGGGTAATACTCTGGCAAAGTGCCCCAGTAGTGCAGCTATTTGATGCAAAGCTGTGAGACAGGATATGAATGCCCTCTGGTGCCTGTGGCCATCTGGTCTTCTGTCTTTAGATCTGAGGGAGGCATAGCATTTCTGAACTCCGTTATCTGTAAGTGACATCTCTATTCAACAAACTTTATAGCAAGCAACTGTGCACGGCTTTATGTAAAACGAGACAGACTCGTCCTCTGGTCTGCATTCTACATGATGGATGTGGTGACTTTGCTAAACAGAAAACCCTGGCAGCAAATGTACAAGCTTCCTGATTGGATCAAATTATAGCTCCCCAGCAAATCCTCAGACACAGTTCATTATATGCAACATTACATCTGCGTTTGTTTCACCGACTACTAAATGGAGTTGAGAAAATAACTCTCAGCAGCCAGTCCCGTTTGTGGCACCCAAATGCTGCATGTTCTTTGCCTTTCTGGAAAGGCTTATTGCAGTGAATGACATGCCTGTTAATGCTGTATAATGCTGCCTGTGGAGTTTAACAGTAACAGTAACCTTGTTTACTTGTTAATAATTGCAAGTGATTCCTTTGCTGCTTTTAAAAACCTATAATTCATGTGAATCGAATCTATTAAATATTTGTAAGGTATTGTTAGATGAAAGGGGGTGGTGGAATTCAATTGGTTTGAGTGCGCCCATATTCTATAGTGGGGAAGGGGTTATTTTATAAGATGGAAGGGGGTGGTAGAATAGTATTTTATCAATAGGATTTAAAGGGCTCATATTCTGGGGGGGAGGGGGTGGTGGAAGTGGTATTTTATAGTATGGAAGGGGATGGTATTTTGTGGGATGGAGGAGAGTAGGATCAGATTTTCTGAACTGAAATAATTTGAGAGTCAACGTTCTAGATGTTTAAACATTTCAAGAAAAATCAGTGCAATACTGAGAAGTCTATTGCTGATTTCAGGAAACCCTAAGGGCTCTTACACACAATAAAAGTAACGCAATGCAGCATGGCTGCCACTCAGAGTGCATTGCACCAAAGCAAAGGACCTATTTAAAACGATTCCTTTCTGCACTCCTGCATGCATTAAAGCAGGGGTCTCAAACTCAATTTACCTGGGGGCCGCAGGAGGCAAAGTCAGGATGAGGCTGGGCCGCATAAGGAATTTCACAATCGCGGCGCATCGCCACCTCTGCCCGCCCCTCTCACTCTTCCTTCACAAAGAGGGGCGGGGAGAGGAGGCGATTAACATCAGGAGGGGCAGAGCTGAAGCTGAACGCTCTGCCCCTTCCAGAAAATGGCAGCGGATTGCCCCCCGGGCGATTTGGGGGCTCTGCAGCCCTCGTTTAGCGGCGGATTACTTGGGAGCACTGAAACGGACTATAAGGAAGCTTTTGCCAGCGAGGGCCACAAAATATTGCATCGAGGGCCGCAAATGGCCCTCGGGCCGCGAGTTTGAGACCCCTGCATTAAAGGGTATAATGTAAAAGGAGCCTTAGGGCTTGATTCACAAGAGTGCTAACTGTTAGCACGGCCGTTTCCGCGCGAATCGATAACGGTTTCGCGCGCAAACGCGAATTTTCGCGCGAAAACGATATCGATTTTGCGGGAAAATTTGCATTTGCGTGCGAAACCATTATCGATTCGTGTGAAAATTCGCGATCGCGCGCAATGCGAAAATTTGCGCGAAAACGGCTAACAGTTAGCACTCTTTTGTGAATCAAGCCCTTAGTGAGAGCAACATAGAAACATTGCTGACTTTCTTTTAATAAGTTAGGCTACTTTTACACAAGAGGCTGGAGGCAAGTTCAGCACCTGTGAGCTGATTCCTTGCAACGAGTGCATGCTATAGTTGGGCATGGACAGTGGCGCGGTGGCCACCATATTTCACATCTGAGTGCTACCATGTCTGTGCTTACAATCAAAATGATGCAGTTCCTTGCTGCCAGGCAACTGCAACCGCCAGGGCTGTGGAGTCTGTACAAAAAAATCCGACTTCAGGCACCCAACATTGCTGCGACTCCATGACTCTGACTCATTAGTCTAATTTTTGCAAAGGCTATGGATTTGGTTCAAAAATCGCCTTACTCCGACTCCTCAGTTTATTGAAACCACAGACTCCAGGTACCCAAAATTGCTTCGACAGCCCTGCTCACCACATCGCACCCTCACATGTAGGATTACAAATGCTGCCATTCGACTGCTTTACATTGCAGCCTAAAGGCCCTCGGTGGTCGGCAGAATGGAGGCTGAACTGCCCGACAAGCAACTCCGTTCAGCTATCGGTCTGAAAGAGGCCTTACTTTGCTTCTAATACCTTCTGGATCACCCAAAAGCAGGATGCAGATCAGGTGTTCTGACTTCACTGCTTACTGGAGGCGTGTGGCACTGAAACCACTGGAGCCAAAACAATATCATAACAGCTAGTCAGTATTTCATGAGGTCCTGTGCCTTTGGCCATCTAAAGACCTTAAAGCGGACCTGAAGATATAATAAAATAAGCGTTTCACTTACCTGGGGCTTCTGCCAGCCCCCTGCAGCCGACCTGTGCTCACGAAGTTACCAAACAATCCTCCGTTCCCCTGCCACGGCTCAATTTTGCTTCTGGCAGTCGCCATCCACTTCGCCTGTGTGGCCCTGGCCTCTCGGTCACCGTTCATGCTCCCGTCACTGGGGGCATACTGCGCAGTAGAGATTTTCTCGTACTGCGCCTGTGCAGGACGCACCTGGCCATGGGAGCGTGTACGAGGATAGAGGTCATCTTAGAAGTTGGTGTGAACAAAAGTGAGCCGTGGTGGGAGAATGGAGGATCGTTTGGAAACAACGTGGGCAGTTTTTATTATATCTTCAGGTCCGCTTTTAAAGAAGTCTTAAGCTGATTATGTATCACATTTATATGCATATTGCTACTTTTAGCTCCCAAATTATACTATGAACAGATAAGATGGTATCCAGCCAGGAATTACCAAAAATATATCTGGGAATGATAAATGACTCGACTATAGAATGCACAGGAGATGTTTTACCTTACATACAGATGTCCAACGTCACGTGATCCACCAAATTGGTCATTACTGTGCCAACTACTGTTGTACTTCCTACTGAATCTTGTGGCGGGGTGCCTTCTCGTCGTTACCCTTCCCTTATGCATAGGACAGTACAGGCTGCTCAGCAAAGAGCTTCAGTAGCTTTGAGGCAGGGCTTCTCGGCCCACCTGAGTTCTGCTCTGCTGTAGCAGCAATGCTATAATCTGCATCCCACGTACAGGTAATTTGGGGATCTGGCAATTTCCAGACCCTGAATTACTTAACCCTCCGGAGTTGCTACAACTTTGAGGGGGAATAGTTATTAGCGGCGCCTGGGATTTGTGTGGTAGCCGTCATTCAGCTCAGGCGCCCACACCGAATGTACGCAGTGGCATGTCTGTGTGATAATAATCAGTGAAACGCCACCCAAAATGATCATAAACTATTATTCTGGCTAACAAAACTCCATGTATGTATAAAGCGTTAGTCATCAAACTGTAATATTGCAAAACAAGTGGCCTCGGCTGATGAAATGCCAAAAGTACAACCTGCCCAATCAACCGGTTCCCAGATACTCCTTTGATGTCTGTGTTGGGAAAGAGTATTCACACCCAGTTTAGAGCCAGATAGGTGGATTAAATGATTTGAATCCTTTATTTCCAGCAGCCTCTCTGTCTGTAGGTTACTTTTAAACTGGGTTATACGGCATAAAAATATCTTCTCAAAGTTCCAGATATAAATTCTGTCACAGGTCTTGCCTCACAGAAACCAATACTAATCATATACCGTAACACACAGCACTGAGAGAATTAAATAGTTTTATTTTTCTTCTATCAAATTATATAGGTTATTGAAGACCATTTTCCTAAGCGTGTAGTCAGGTCCTGTTTTGAGCTGCCAAAATGGTTCCATCACATGAAGACTGTTTTATTGAAATGGAAGTGAAAGAAAATTGAGCTTTTGCCTGTAGCTTTTAGTTTTAAAACTTCACACTAAATTAAATGGTTTGGTCACAAATCACCCATACAAACTGACACTTGCTTCCTCTTTTCTGTGTAGTGGAAGAGAAAATAGGCCTCTTGGTGTGGGTAAATGCAGTAGTAAACAGGAACATCCACCCAGTCTCTTCATATGAGAATCAGTGGGAATAGACTAGAGTCAGGCATGCCTACAGAATTTTTTTTTTTTTTTTACCCAATTTAAGTGCACCTAAAATCTGTAATAAGACTTCATGTCCACATATAGGGCAGTTAAAATGTATCAGATGGAAACTGCTCTCAGCAGTAAAAAGTTTACCTGTTATGGTACAAAAGCTTGCTTCCTTGTTCGAAATGAGCCTTTTCTTGTGGTCAATAACACCAACTGATGATTGCATATTCCAGTGGCTGATGGAAAATATCTGCAGTTTATCTTTCTATGCTCGCTCAAACTTGCTGCTTCTACTCACACACATTTAAGTTTACGGAACACTGAGTTGTCTGACCATAATCCCCCAAACCTGTGTACTAGAAATTATTAGAGTCCAGGCAGATGGATACTCTCCTGGCTAGGACTGAGGTTGTGAAAGCTTGTAAGATATGGTAATTACGGTACTTGTCTTCATTTGGGCTTTGCAGTGATAATTTTAAATGAAAACAAGTCCTCCGGAATGTTTCTTCTTTACTATAAACATATCATTGCATGTATCAACCAAAGATTTAATGTAGTGGGTAATTGAGCTACCTGCTGCTTATGTCTTTTCAGTGCAAAGAGAGAACTGTCCTTGCTATGGTTCTTGACCTGTCCTTGCATCCTTTGGGTGTGCCCGGTCCTGTTGTATTCCCAATTATATAATCTAAATGAAATATTCCTCAATGAGGGTGGGGTCACCTTGTAAAAGTGGTGCCAGGTGATCAGACCTGGAAACCTGCGTGTGATTCAGCATGGCTAGACTCCTTAAGGGCTATTAAAAAAAAAAAAATTATTAGCTGGGTTAATATTCTGCATTTACCTAGAAGTAAAATATATTTCTACTTGGGTGCAGGGACTGAAATACATTTCCTTTATGGGGAGGTATTACACGACTAAAGAAATCCCATATGTGGCAGTGGAGACATTCTTATTATTCCGTAATGTCACATTTTGACTTTCATTTTCCCCCAGTCCCAATTTAAATAAATAAATCTCTTTGTAAGCAAGCTGGGACTGCTGTGTAAGATCCTTGTAGTCACAGGATATTTGTTCCTTGATTGCCTGCCCATAAACTATAGGAAACATATTGCACCAAAGTCCGTTTCACTCAAAGTGGCATTTGAGGTTTGGGCAGGCATGAAATAAAGCTCAAGCAAAGAGCAGCATTTTTTTGGTTACTTTATTTCCTTACCATATGTGTTTTTCATTTGTGCAGAGACGCTGTTGGACACTCGATGGGCAACATCAGAACTGGCTTGGGTTGTACACCCAGACTCTGGAGTAAGTAATATCTCTCTGCTTATGAAATGCATTTTCCCACACTCTGGTGTACATTATACCGACAGCTAGCAGACACAGCCCATTGTCAAGACTATTACAGCCAAGCTTTTCACTGCTGAGTTTATGAGATGCCTTGCTAAAGAAGTGCAAGGGGGACAGTAGCTAGATATGCATTGTGTGCAGTGGCCAATATTGGCCTTTTAGATGAGCATCTGCTAATGAGATTTTATTTTTAGAATAAGAGCTCATTCTTAGGCAAAGCCCCAGTCCGTCACATCACTGCATCAGTACACCTTCCACCAAGGTTTGTTGGTTGAATTGAGACTGAGAGCAGACACTGTAATTTTTTTTTATGGGCTAGTCTGTAGATAATGAGTCTGCTGTTCTATCATCTATGGAGTAAAGTATTAATGTCTGTGTCCCTCTTTAGCCCCTGTATTTACAATATGCAATGTGTATTCAAAGTAAAGCCCAGTCATTTTTATTCAATTTCAGTTTAGAAAACTGGGTGTTGACCTATTTGGGGCCCTATTTTATTGAGAAATATTAGGAACTCATGGTGACGGTCACTGATTTTTCCAGACCTCAGTGAGAGGCATTTGAGCCATCACACCAGAGAGAGACTAAGAAAGGAACAGAGAACACCAATTACAATAGGCATTTTTACCAGTGTTTTTATGGACAATATCTTCACAACCATGTTATTTGAAAAGGCTAGGTTTTAAAGTGGACCTGGACTCGGAACTTCCTTTCTGCTCTAAAAGATACACAATAGCAGAATAACCTTTAAAGGGAATGTCCAAGCAAAATAAAAATGAGTTTCACTTACCTGGGGCTTCTACCAGCCCCATGCAGCCATCCTGCGCCCTCGAAGTCACTCACTGCTGCTCCAGTCCCCCGCTGGCAGCTTGCCGACCTCGGAGGTCGGCTGGACACATTGGGTACATTTTTACGCATTCCAGGTACTGCAGGAACATTAACACATACATTTTTATGCGTTACTGGTTCAATGCGTAAATTTTTACGCATTGAACCAACAATGCGTAAAAATGTATGCGTTACTGTTCCTGCACTAGCGGGAATGCATAAAAATGTACGCAATGCGTCCCGCCGACCTCCGAGGTCGGCAAGCTGCCAGCGGGGGACTGGAGCAGCAGTGAGTGACTTCGAGGGCGCAGGATGGCTGCATGGGGCTGGTAGAAGCCCCAGGTAAGTGAAACTCATTTTTTTTATTTTGCTTGGACATTCCCTTTAAAGAAAAACATTTCTTTGTTACAGCTGATACAAATCCTGCAATAAAGCTGCTGTCTACTTCCTGCTTTCATGGAAGCAGACATAGGGTTAACATCCTGTGTTTACAAATTATCTGCTCTGCTGAGGCAGCCAGCTGATACAGCTGAGAGATCAAATTATAGTTGTGATTAGTCACAGGTGAGGGGGAATTAGACAGGCTAAACTATCTCAATACATACAAGGTGCATTTCTCAGTTTTCCTTTTGTCCTGTTTAAGAGTTCAGGTCCACTTTAACCACTTGAGGACCGCGGGCTTTACCCCCCTTAAGGACCAGACCCTTTTTTTCCATTCAGACCACTGCAGCTTTCACGGTTTATTGCTCGCTCGTACAACCGACCACCTAAATGAATTTTGGCTCCTTTTCTTGTCACTAATAAAGCTTTCTTTTGGTGCTATTTGATTGCTGCTGCAATTTTTACTTTTTATTATATTCATCAAAAAAGACGTGAATTTTGGCAAAAGATTTTTTTTAACTTTCTGTGCTGACATTTTTCAAATAAAGTAAAATCTCTGTATACATGCAGCACGAAAAATGTGGACAAACCTGTTTTTGATTAAAAAAAAAAAACATTCAGCCTATATTGATTGGTTTGGGTAAAAGTTATAGCGTTTACGAACTATGGTGCAAAAAGTGAATTTTCCCATTTTGTAGCATCTATGACTTTTCTGACCACCTGTCATGTTTCATGAGGGGCTAGAATTCCAGGATAGTATGAATACCCCACAAATGACCCCATTTTGGAAAGAAGACATCCCAAAGTATTCACTGGGAGGCATAGTGAGTTCATAGAAGATATTTTTTGTCACAAGTTAGCGGAAAATGACAGTTTGTGACAAGAAAAAAAAAAGTTTCCATTTCTGCTAACTTGTGACAAAAAAAAAATGAAATCTGCCACGGACTCACCATGCCCCTCTCTGAATACCTTGAAGTGTCTACTTTCCAAAATGGGGTCATTTGTGGGGTGTGTTACTGTCCTGGCATTTTGAGGGGTGCTAATTTGTAAGCACCCCTGTAAAGCCTAAAGGTGCTCATTGGACTTTGGGCCCCTTAGCGCAGTTAGGCTGCAAAAAAGTGCCACACATGTGGTATCGCCGTACTCAGGAGAAGTAGTATTATGTGTTTTGGGGTGTATTTTTACACATACCCATGCTGGGTGGGAGAAATATCTCTGTAAATGACAATTGTTTGATTTTTTTTTTTTTACACACAATTGTCCATTTACAGAGCTCTTTCTCCCACTCAGCATGGGTATGTGTAAAAATACACCCCAAAACACATTATACTACTTCTCCTGAGTACGGCGATACCACATGTGTGGCACTTTTTTGCACCCTAACTGCGCTAAGGGGCCCAAAGTCCAATGAGTACCTTTAGGATTTCACAGGTCACATTTTAGAAAGAATACACCCCAAGATATTCCGTTAGGAGTATGGTGAGTTCATAGAAGATTTTATTTTTTTGTCACAAGTTAGAGGAAATTGATTTTAATTGTTTTGTTTCACAAAGTGTCCTTTTCCACTAACTTGTGACAAAAAATAAAATCTTCTATGAACTCACCATACTCCTAACGGAATACCTTGGGGTGTCTTCTTTCTAAAATGGGGTCATTAGTGGGGTTCCTATACTGCCCTGGCATTTTAGGGGCCCTAAACCGTGAGGAGTAGTCTTGAAACAAAAATTACCTGTGAAATCCTAAAGGTACTCATTGGACTTGTGGCCCCTTAGCGCAGTTAGGGTGCAAAAAAGTGCCACACGTGGTATCGCCGTACTCAGGAGAAGTAGTATAATGTGTTTTGGGGTGTATTTTTACACATACCCATGCTGAGTGGCAGAAATATCTCTGTAAATGGACAATTGTGTGTAAAAAAAAAAATCAAACAATTGTCATTTACAGAGATATTTCTCCCACCCAGCATGGGTATGTGTAAAAATACACCCCAAAACACATTATACTACTTCTCCTGAGTACGGCGATACCACATGTGACACTTTTTTTTGCAGCCTAGGTGCGCTAAGAGGCCCAATGTCCTAGTCACAGGTCATTTTGAGACATTTGTTTTCTAGACTACTCCTCACGGTTTAGGGCCCCTAAAATGCAAGGGCAGAATAGGAACCCCACAAGTGACCCCATTTTAGAAAGAAAACACCCCAAGGTATTCCGTTAGGTGTATGGCGAGTTCATAGATTTTATTTTTTGTCACAAGTTAGTGAAAAATGACACTTTGTGAAAAAAAAACAATAAAAATCAATTTCCGCTAACTTTTGACAAAAAATAAAATCTATGAACTCGTCATACACCTAACAGAATACCTTGGGGTGTCATTTTTTTAAAATGGGGTCACTTGTGGGGTTCCTATACTGCCCTGGCATTTTACGGGCCCAAAACCGTGAGTAGTCTGGAAACCAAATGTCTCAAAATGACTGTTCAGGGGTATAAGCATCTGCAAATTTTGATGACAGGTGGTCTATGAGGGGGTGAATTTTGTGGAACCGGTCATAAGCAGGGTGGCCTTTTAGATGATAGGTTGTATTGGGCCTGATCTGATGGATAGGAGTGCTACGGGGGTGACAGGAGGTGATTGATGGGTGTCTCAGGGGTTGGTTAGAGGGGAAAATAGATGCAATCAATGCACTGGGGAGGTGATCGGAAGGGGGTCTGAGGGGGATCTGAGGGTTTGGCCGAGTGATCAGGAGCCCACACAGGGCAAATTATGGCCTGATCTGATGGGTAGGTGTGCTAGGGGGTGACAGGAGGTGATTGATGGGTGTCTCAAGGTGCGATTAGAGGGGGGAATAGATGCAAGCAATGCACTGGCAAGGTGATGCCCTAGGGGCAGATAGGGGTCTAATCTGATGGGTAGCAGTGACAGGGGGTGATTGATGGGTAATTAGTGGGTGTTTAGGGTAGAGAACAGATGTAAACAATGCATTTGGGAGGTGATCTGACGTCGGATCTGCGGGCGATCTATTGGTGTGGGTGGGTGATCAGATTGCCCGCAAGGGGGAGGTTAGGGGCTGATTGATGGGTGGCAGTGTCAGGGGGTGATTGGTGGGTGGCAGTGACAGGGGGTGATTGATGGGTGATAGACAGGTGATCAGTGGGTTATTACAGGGAAGAACAGATGTAAATAATGCACTGGCGAATTGATAAGGGGGGGTCTGAGGGCAATCTGAGCGTGTAGGCGGGTGATTGGGTGCCCGCAAGGGGCAGATTAGGGTCTGATCTGATGGGTAACAGTGACAGGTGGTGATAGGGGGTGATTGATGGGTAATTAGTGGGTGTTTAGGGTAGAGAACAGATGTAAACACTGCACTTGGGAGGTGATCTGACGTCTGATCTGCGGGCGATCTATTGGTGTGAGTGGGTGATCAGAATGCCCGCAAGGGGCAGGTTAAGGGCTGATTGATGGGTGGCAGTGACGGGGGGGTGATTGACGGGTCATTCACCCGTCAATCACCCCCCGTCACTGCCACCCATCAATCAGCCCCTAACCTGCACCTTGCGGGCAATCTGATCACCCACTCACACCATCACCTGTCATTCACCCGTCAATCAGCCCCTAACCTGCCCCTTGCGGGCAATCTGATCACCCACTCACACCAATAGATCGCCTGCAGATCCGACGTCAGGTGATCAGGGGGATAGATGCATACAGTACACGGGGGGGGGTGAATATGAGGGGTGGGGGGGTGATCAGGAGGGAGCAGGGGGCAGTTTGGGTAAAAAAAAAAAAAAGCGTTTATAGATAGTGACAGGGAGTGATTGATGGGTGATTAGGGGGGTGATTGGGTGCAAACAGTGGTCTGTGGGGTGGGCAGGGGGGGGGTCTGAGGGGTGCTGTGGGCGATCAGGGGGCGGGGAAATCAGTGTGCTTGGGTGCAGACTAGGGTGGCTGCAGCCTGCCCTGGTGGTCCCTCGGACACTGGGACCACCAGGGCAGGAGGCAGCCTGTATAATACACTTTGTATACATTACAAAGTGTATTATACACTTTGTATGCGGCGATCCGGGTGCTAGTAACCCGCCGGCGCTTCCGAACGGCCGGCGGGTTACAGCGCGAGGAGGGCAGAGCCAGACGCCGGTGGCTGATCGCGTCGCCGTACAAGGACCGCCGCCTCTGTGCATGCGGCGGTCCTTGCGGGATCCATTTGCCGGCCGCCTCTGTGCAGTGGGCGGTCGGCAAGTGGTTAAGATTTGGTAGTACAGTGACTTTTACACATGTATTGTTTTCTTATAGAATATAGAAATTTATCTGTATATTTTTCTCTGATTTTAGTGGGAAGAAGTAAGTGGATATGACGATGCAGCAAACCCAATACGGACTTATCAAGTGTGTAATGTGCAGATGTTGAATCAGAACAACTGGCTGCGGACACAGTTTATCCCACGTAAGGATGTACAGCGGGTCTATGTGGAGCTGAAATTTACTGTAAGAGACTGCAATAGCCTTCCAAACATTCCAGGATCCTGCAAAGAGACTTTTAATTTATTTTATTATGAATCTGATACCGACTCTGCTTCCGCTGACAGCCCCTTTTGGATGGAAAACCCATACATTAAGGTGGACACAATTGCACCAGATGAGAGTTTCTCCAGTCGTGACTCAGCTCGTGTGAACACCAAAGTTCGCAGTTTTGGACCTCTTTCCCGTGCTGGCTTTTACTTGGCATTCCAGGATCTGGGAGCCTGCGTCTCATTAATCTCAGTGCGGGTGTTCTATAAGAAGTGTCCACGGACTGTAGCTGGGTTTGCTACATTCCCAGAGACACTGACTGGTGCAGAGCCCACCTCTCTGGTGATTGCCCCTGGTGCCTGTGTGCCTAATGCCGTGGAGGTTTCTGTCCCTCTGAAGCTGTATTGTAATGGAGATGGGGAATGGATGGTGCCTGTAGGTGCCTGCACTTGTGCGCCTGGCCATGAAGCCGCTGCTAAGGACACACAATGCCAAGGTAATTCATCCTTCTGTACATTTTATTACCATGTTTTCTCTTGGATGAAGGAAAGCATTTGCTGGCTCCATTTTATGCAATTGAATAGAATTGCTTTGTAAGAAAATAATCTTTGGAGAGTTTTACATCATCTTACAATTCAAGTGGTGTTATTTTTTTATGTTTGTAATAATCTCTCGATTTTCTCTGCCAGCCTGCAGTCGTGGCACATACAAGTCAAAGCAAGGAGATGAGCCCTGTGTTCCTTGTCCCTCTAACAGCCGAAGCACTTCCCCTGCAACAACTGTCTGCACTTGTGTCAACGGGTTCTACAGAGCTGATGGAGAGCCGTCTGAAATGCCATGCACAGGTAAGAGAACATAGAGCATAGTATGAAGGGGGCAAGTGCTTAACGGCCCCACTTGTAAGCTTTACCATAAAGAAATTGTTGTTACAAAATTATACATAGTAATAGTACACTTGTAAGACACCTTCTCACATTCTTGTCCAATGTGAAAGGAAGCTTGTCAGTCATACTTGATATAAAGATGGGTACTGAAATATCATGGCATTTGAACAGGTTGCTACATGTGACCGATTAGAAGTAAACTTACTATTTGCTTCACCAAGATAGAGGGCACATCTATAGTAAGTACACTCAAGTGGAGTTCCTTTTTATTTTAATATCTGTAGCTGGTATTGATATTTTCAGTCATTTCATTTCTCAAAAACAAGCAATCCTCTGCCTTCAGACGGAAAGATCTTGCACATCTCCCTTTGCAGTGTCTCCAGCAGCTATGCAGCAGATAATGTGATTCTCCTCAGAGCTGCAGCAACTAGCAGGTTCTTCTCACATCAAAGTTAAGATTGCTTTAAAGTAATGCTGCATCAAACTGGACAGAGGGAGGTGTAGGGACAATTAAAGATGGCCTGAACAGTTCACCGGCGAACGGTTCCAGGCGAACTTCCGGGGTTCGCGATCGCAGAGAACCGCAAACTTTTCCGGAAGTTCGGTTTGCCCCCATAGTGCACCATGAGGGTCAACTTTGACCCTCTACATCATAGTCAGCAGGCACATTGTAGCCAATTAGGCTACACTCCCTCCCCCCCCCCACCCCTTCTAAAAGGCAGGCAGCGTCAGGCATTGGACTCTCTTGTGTGCCTGCAGTGATTAGAGAAGGGATAGCTGCTGCAGACTCTCACAGGGAAAGCTTAGTTAGGCTCTTGTAGGCTTCTTAGCTTGTTCCTGGCTGATTGTTATTGCTAAAAATAAA
Organism: Hyperolius riggenbachi; assembly: GCF_040937935.1. Classification (NCBI taxonomy): domain Eukaryota; kingdom Metazoa; phylum Chordata; class Amphibia; order Anura; family Hyperoliidae; genus Hyperolius; species Hyperolius riggenbachi. The sequence goes on along the minus strand of NC_090649.1, from coordinate 211,256,121 downwards.
GCACCCCTCAACAGCTCTTTTGAGAGCTAATCTTGTTCTTGTGATCTATTTTTTTTGTGTGTGTCCCACTGACACTTGTGTTGCATAGACAAACCTTGGTAATTCCTACTGTGTGTGCCACTGCCAGGCCCAGCACATTCAATACAATAACATTTCTATAGCGCTTTTCTCCCATAGGACTCAAAGTGTGTGTGTGTGTGTGTGTGTGTGTGTGTGTGTGTGTGACACAGGTGCACATTGTAATACTCATCACTGCATATACCTACTACCTGTTCACTTCAGTGCACCCACCTACCTACGTGAGCGCACGCAGTGTCACTGAGCCTGTCCGGTACCTGTCTGTGTGTGACAGGTGCACATTATAATACCCATCACTGCATATACCTACCTTACAGTCACTGTTGTTCTATCATTGAGCTACCATAGCCCGGCGACTATATGGGCTTGAAAACCGCCACGGCCTGCACTCTGGCCATGGTGTGCACCAGTCCAGCACGGCCGTCACTACACAAACAGCTGTTTGCGGTGCGTTACACAGTGAGTTTGGTGTATCAGTGTGAAGCAGTACTCTAATTACACTCCCTGATTGATGTATATGTTACGACCAGAACCCGAAGTCTGGCCACTTCGGGTTCTGGACGGTCGCAACGCGGAGTGGCCACTTGATGCGGCCAATATAAGAAATGCTGCAGAATTTCGGACTTTGGCCGGCCAGAACACATTCTGACTAAATGTGGCTAGCCAAGTCCCGAAGCTCACCTCTTAGGAAGTGCTGTCCCGCTCTCCGTTCACTGCAAGTTGTGCCGCTGTCCCCTGCTTTTCATTTCCCTGCTCGTCTCCCGTCTGCCCGTCCAACTTCCCCAGTTCATCTGCCTGCCTGCCTCCAAGTTGTGCCGCTGTCCCACTCTCTGTTCACTGCAAGCTGTGCCGCTGTCCCCTGCTTTTCAATTCCCCGTTCGTCTCCCGTCTGCATGTCCAGTTCCCGTTCGTCCAATTCCGCCTTCTGTCTGCTCTGCAAGTACATCACTGCTCCCCGCCCCCTTCCATGTTGTTTCTCAGGACAGGGATGCCTTTCCTGCTGCTGGTCTGCTGACGATATGGCGCTATCTCATTCCTTCTCTCCATCTTCTTCCTGCTGGCTTCCTCCACCGCCTTTATGTATTTAGCGAGTTTAGCCTGTCTAATTTCTCCTCATCTGTGACTAATCAAAGTTTTAATTTGATCTCTTCCCTGTGTCACCTGACTGCCACGGCAGATAAGCTAATCGAAAGCACAGAATGTTAACACTATGCCTGCTTCCATGAAAGCAGGAAGTAGCCACACTGCAGATTTATTGCAGGATTTGTATCAGGTGAAACAAAGAAATGCTTTTCTTTAAAAACATTATTATGCTGTATTCTTTCAGAGCAGAGAGGATGTTCCGGACAGGACCCGGGATGTTCTGGGATTTGTGCGTTTTGGACTTTGGCCATTTCTAGAACTGGCAGGCCAATGTCAGAAATTCCCAGCATTTTGGACTTTGGCCGACGTCAAATCGGGCAGTTCTAGAAACGGCCGGCCAATTCTACAATTGGCCGATTTCTGGTTTAGGCCGTAACATATACACATGCAAGACGTTTTAAAGCACTTTAGGCCTGCAATTTAGCATTCAATGTGATTTCTGCCCTTAAAACGCTGCTTTGCGTCAAATCCAGATTTTTCCCCGGGCCTTTTGGCGTCTATCCCACTCAGCCATGCCCCTCTCCAGGTGTTAGACCCCTTGAAACATCTTTTCCATCACTTTTCTGGCCAGCATAAGTGTTTCTAGTTTTCAAAGTTCGCCTCTCCATTGAAGTCTATTGCGGTTTGCGAAAGTTCGCGCGAACCGTACTTTTGCGGAAGTTTGCGAACCGAAAATCGGAGGTTCAGGCCATCTCTAGGAACTGTCTGTACAGTACATACAAAGTACATTGCCATGGTGAAAAGGGCGTGTTCCATGCTTACTATAAGTTTTCTAAATTCTCTTAGGTCTGTGTCTCTGGCACTTTTACAATGAAAGTTTAACTTTTTTTTTTTTAATGATGGACATCCTGTTTTAGCAGCCATAAAAACCTCTGCAAAACCTTTTATGGGTGGATTCCAAAATGATTTGCATATCTACTCCACTACCCCGACACAAGTAATTGGTGTACATTTAGTAATTAAACCCCATATACTTTCTATGTTGTATGTGGCCAGCTTTTTGGTTTTAGTGGATGACCATCTGCCTCAATTGCAGCACATGCCCATCACTCAGGTGGGAGATGTGGGATCTACCTAGAAGTCCTTTGCAATCTATAGGTAGATCACGATCTACGCAATGGGCACCCCTGCTTTAATGCATTCCATATACTTAATCAGATGTTATGGAGTTACAATGCATCTAGCCAATTACAAACTTGGAAACTTTTTCAAAGTACCTATATTTGTAAGACCTATTTAAAAAATTATCTTATAATAGTTTATTTCAGCCTGTCCATATTTGTTTAAAGGACTTACGAGGCCAGATTTGTAAAAAAATACATAAAAAAAAGTTAGATACCTGTGTGTGTTTGCAAGGCGCTGAGGACGCCGTCCGCGCCCTCCGTGCCGTTCCGCCTGGTCCCCGCTGCTTAATATGCCCCCGAACGACAGTCCGCATAGGCGCGAGTGCGGCTGCGCAGCTCTAAGGCCAACTCCCCGATCCACGCTACTGTTACGTGGATCGGAGGGTTGGCTTTAGAGCTGCACAGCCGCACTCGCGGCTATGCGGACTGCGCAGCCGCGGCCAGCTCCGGCGGCCATCTTGGTACAGGCTGGGGAGCACGACCCGGGCCGCGCGGTCGGGGACTGTTCGGGGGCATATTAAGCAGCGGGGACCAGGCGGAACGGCACGGAGGGCGCGGACGGCGTCCTCCGTGCCTTGCAAACACACACAGATATCTAACTTTTTTTATGTATTTTTTTACAAATCTGGCCTCGTAAGTCCTTTAAGCCATTTTCTTTGATACTTAAAACATTGTTGACATCATATTGGTGCTTCTGTCCAGTTCCCCACTGTCCCCTGAAGGCTGGCCATTGTGTCACTGCAGCATCTTGGCCTCCCAACCTCTGCTATGTCACTGCTTTTCCGATACATCTCCTTTACTGAAACAGTTCTTTACAAGACTCATATTAAATTTTACATACCAGTATCTAAATTTCCTATTTACCTCTTATAGTCTACAGGCTCACACAGAATATTCTCGGCATTCTCTCGTCTCCTTCCCTCTCTCTCTTACTATTTGCATACAAATTGATTTTTACATTACCTTATTCAGTTTGGAAACTTCAAAAATAAACCAAGAACTCTTCTAGTTTTTCTTTAAGTGTGTGTTAACCACTAGTGTGGATTACTGGCTCCTGAATATTGTATCAGCTTATCTACCTCTGCCTGCTACTAAGTAATTTCTGTTAATAGCCTGTCTTAATGTGCATTCTCTTGAGACCTGTCCATCTGGTTCAGTATCTGCTAGCATACTCCTGTTTGCTTGCATGACTTCCATCCCATTCCTGGAGGTTTTTTTGCTGCTGTGTCTGTATGATGTGGATATTGTATATGCACCAGTTATGGGAGAGTGGTTTAGAATAACTTGAGGGCTAAGTGGACATGAATTGAATTTACAGAAAATGTTAGCAGACATAGGAAAGGAAGATAATTGCGTTCAGCTAACTGTTGCTGTCATCACTGACCTCCTGACAATTTTTCTTCTCTTCCAGCTGTTCCTTCAGCTCCACGACATGTGATTTCCAATGTGAATGAGACCTCTGTTGTCTTGGAATGGGGAGAACCTGTCGCTTTAGGTGGTAGAGAAGACATAACGTATAATGTAATCTGTAAGAAGTGTACGGATCGGACGTGCAGTCGCTGTGACGATAATGTGCAGTTTTGGCCTCGCCAGATTGGAGTCATCCAGAGATATGTCTCAGTCAGCCATCTCCAAGCTCATACCAAGTACAGCTTTGAAATCCAAGCTGTTAATGGGGTGTCCATCAAAAGCCCTCAACCACCACATTTTTATACTGTAAATATAACTACAAACCAAGCAGGTGAGTTACAGATTAACAAGGGAAGTTAGGAATTTGTAAAGTACTGCATACCTCTAGGCAAAAAGCTACAATCCTTCAGCAGGCAGTTTTTGTATTCTCAGGCAGTTTTTGTATTCTATGAAAACTATTCAGGTGATGTTTTAGCAATCCAGCAATAAAATAGTTACCTCAGTGATTCCTGCTTATTGTATCTGCGCGTGTAAGCAGAGTGGATCACATTGCAGAGGCTGCCTTCACTGAATAGGCTGTCCCCTCCATGTTGTTATACTGTATGTATTGCAGGATGCTGACCAAGAACTGCCATAGCCTCCCTTCAATATATTGTTGTACCACCACCTCTGGCTGTTTTAAATCTTGTGCCCAGAGTTGTGCTTTAGATGTACTATGACAGGGAAATGATTTGCATCTGCATTGGTTGAATGTTCCTGAATTATCTGCTCTCTCTCTCCTCAGCCCCCTCAGCCGTTCCCCTAGTACAATCTCATGGCAGTTCAGCGGGTTCTCTCACTCTGTCCTGGGCTCCGCCTGAAAGCCCTAATGGAATCATTTTGGATTACGAGATAAAGTATTATGCAAAGGTGAGCTTCCCAGTATGTTAGTCAGCATTGCTGCTCGTGACTGATCTTTACAATCTGAAATCTGTCACCATCTTCATGTCTGTTCATCTTCTATAATGCTTAATTATAGCGTACTTCATTCATGTTCAGAACGTCGTGATGCAGCAGGATGTTCTTATTTGATTAGATGTCACTCTTTCACATACTTCCATTTATTCCACTTTTCTATTCCCTTTTTTTAAAGTAAAAAAAATTCCTTTGCATGTCTTATTATTATTATTATTATTATTATATTATTATTTCGTATTTATACAGCGCTGAGCCCTTCCAAACAGCTTACATAGGATATATATAGGCTTGTCTTATGGCTTCTTCAAATCTGTTTTTTTTCCCTCCCGATTGTGATAATGCAGGGCCACAGTGGTGCAGGGAACACAGTGACCAGCCAGCGCACCAGTGTCCGCATGGAGGGCTTGTTCCCAGATACCATCTATGTTGTTCAAGTTCGCGCCCGTACAGTGGCTGGATATGGAGCGTACAGTGACCCACGGGAATTCCAAACGAGCGCAGAGGATGGTGCGTTATCTTCTATCATAAACTAGTTACTTTTCCAAGCTAATAGTATTAATGGCTAAGTCTTATTTAATTTGACTAAAACTCTTCTTCAAATGCATAGGATGATTGTGGACACTGCTGTTCAGTGGCTTTTGTACTGGTATTTTACCACGGTTTAATTTAGTCATCCTTTTATAATCCATTGTTGATGACTTTTGAGAACTGGCGACAAGGAGGACAAAGGTGTTGCCCAGTGCTGTTGGAATCCACATTCGGTTAATATGCAGTGTGTGTTGGATAATGGAGGCAACAACCTTTAGCTTCCTTTTGCATCATTGTTTATAATTCATCCTTGCAGTCTGCTTATCCTGTCTATCGTGCTGCTTTTTATATTGCCTCAGATTACTTCTTAGCAACCGGCCTGCATCCTTAAAGGATACCACAACTGAAATGTGACATAATGAGATAGACATGTGTATGTACAGTGCCTAGCACACAGATAACTATGCTGTGTTCCTTTTTTTCTTTCTCTGCCTGAAAGAGTTAAATATCAGGTATGTAAGTGGCTGACTCAGTCCTGACTCAGACAGCAAGTGACTACAGTGTGACCCTCACCGATAAGAAATTCCCCTTTTTTTACCTCTTTCTTGCTTTCAGAAGCCATTTTCTGCTAGGAAAGTGTTTTATAGTTGGAATTTCTTATCAGTGAGGGTCACACTGTAGTCACTTCCTGTCTGAGTCAGGACTGAGTCAGCCACTTACATACCTGATATTTAACTCTTTCAGGCAGAGAAAGAAAAAAAGGAACACAGCATAGTTATCTGTGTGCTAGGCACTGTACATACACATGTCTATCTCATTATGTCACATTTCAGTTGTGGTATCCTTTAAAGGTGGTGTCTAGTTATATTATTTATTCCTTATGTTTGGTATTTAAAAGTAAAGTCCACTTTTGTTGAAAACTCAGTTTCTTCACTTCAAACCTGTATTTTGAAAGCCTTAATATCACACTCTTTTCTTCATCTTCTACCTCTCAGGTGGTTGTATCAGTCTGCCAGACACTGAGTAGCAAGGGCTCCTGCCCTATGTAGCTAATTATTCATGCAGGAAGATGGGCAGTGTGGACTTCATCACCATAACACTTGTGCAGAACCAGCCTATGTTTTACAGCAAGCTTTTAACAAAAGTGCTGATTCATTTTAAATATGTTTTATTTCATCAGGAAAATAATAAATATGGCAAAAAATTGTGGTATTTGTTTGAGCTTCCCCCTGCTGGTTTGACTGACAAGCTTTGCAAGTTAAAGAAAAGCTATGCTTCGCTGCTGTGTTGTAAAGATAATTTAGCTTTATAGAGAACAATAAGGCTGGATTCACAAAACCTTCCCAGCCACACTACCAATTAAACTAAATAATATCTGGAACATTTCTTATTTCAGATAAAAAGAAAATATTTTAAAGTGTATGTTTTTAGTACTAAACACAAATAAAAATGATGCTAGAAAAGCACCTTACATTCCACCGAATTGGATGCATTATGGCTGCAAATGTTTGTCCTGTTCTTAATCGGCTATTAATATCTTGATATAAGCTTAGTTGTCATTTGACTTTTCTCATTCATGTTAACACGCATTCATAGTAGGTCTGTGGCTTTTTATTCATCTTCTTCACACAATGGAGCAGGCTTACAACCTGGAACAAAGGAAGATGAACCTGTGAAATTCTAGCTATCATATCTGGCCATTGTCCAGAAACCCTAGCTATGGCCCTGGTTATTCTGGACTTCAGGCCTATTATGTTTCCGTTATTCCAGTTCTGATAAGCCATCTCCAGAATGTAACCTCTACCCATGTACTGAGTAGTGTCTCTTCTCTCTCACCAGTACCCAGCTATCCCTTTGATAAGCAGCCATTTTCCCTATGCTTCCTTCTACCTGCAGGATCCACACTTCCTGTCCTTTTGATTCCTCATTGCCTGGTTTTTCCTGTGCCCACTGATCCCTCACTCCCTTCCTCCTTTTTTCCTTCCCTATTTCCCGCACAGGGGATCGAAGCAGTCTTCAGGAGCAGGTTCCGATGGTTGTTGGCTCTGTGACCGCTGGCCTGATTTTTATAATTGCAGTTGTCGTTATTGTAATTGTGTGTTTCAGGTGAGTGGTGTCCTGGGGCTGAAACGTTGGTGGGATGCATGGGTGTATTCCTTATTAAATGATAACTGACAGATCTGATATTTCTAGGCTATAGAAAACATTTCATCTGTGAGATGTAGGAAATATTGATGGCTTTTTTTCTTTCTTTTTTTTTACTGATCCTTTCTACAGCAGGAAACATAGAAATGACCAGGAATCTGAATACACTGAAAAGCTGCAGCAATATAGTGAGTATGGCTTATTATAACAATATGTTGTTTCTGTGAACATAGCCCTCTTTGTTTTCTTTTTATTGAATAGAGAAACTAACACTTCCTTGCTTTCATTCTATCCAGCCGTATGATGCCCAGTTGGCTTTAAAGGGCTATAAAATAGAAATTGGACTCTAGTACCCGATATTTTATAGGCTCTTCCTTGTCTTCTTTGCTTCTTCTTTCTCACTTTCTTTTATTTGTTAAAGGGGCACTATGGCAAAAAATTGTAAAATGTAAAATATGTGCAAACATAGACAAATAAAAAGTACGTTTTTCATGAGTAAAATGAGCCATATATTACTTTTCTCCTATGTTGCTGTCACTTACAGTAGGTAGTAGAAATCTGACAGAAGCGACAGGTTTTGGACTAGTCTATCTCTTCATAGGGGATTTTTAGGGATTTATTTATTTTCAAAAGCACTTAGTGAATGGCAGTTATTTCAGCATCAAACACTCCTATATCTATATTTTGCTGCATATTTGGTATTTAGCTCCGCCCTCCCAGTGATTGGCCTAGGCTGTTTACCTCTGTGGAATTCTCTTCCCAGAGCATTTTGGGAGACGGGTGTTATTTTCACTGGCTTCGGAATTCCCAGAAACATACAATGCACAGAGCCGCACCTGACAGGACTAAAGATGTCACCACCTGTGATAAATTTCAGAATGGAAATCAGGATGTTCTTCCTCTTTATTTTTGCAGTTTGATATTTCCATAGTTCTGATTTCCTATGCACTTTTTCTGGTAGTCACAGCTGTGTTATTTTGCTTGTTCTGGGTGGCTGCACATTGTTTGTTCACATTCACATTTGCTTAGTAATTTGCAATTAATGTCCTGTGGTGTTCAGAACTAATTGCCACTTGTAAACACTATTTATTCATTTGGAGCTTCTAAATTAGTGTCTGCTCTTGCTGCACTTTCAAGTCATGTTTTTTAATGCTTGGATTTATAATTGACTTAATGGTTAATGGTAAAGTAATATAGTACAAAGAGGCCATATTGCCAAACATAACTGTTGCTAAGAGATGCATAAACAGAACAGACCTACGGGCATCTTCGGGCTTATCTGGGTAGTTTGTTCAGCTTGCTGGCACCTGCTCAGGGCAATGGTTGTATGTATTTCTGCTGTATAGTTGCCCTGGTTCCTGTTGGGTTTTGGATGATAATTCTCAGAAGTCAGTTGCCCTATATTTTCCCTGGCAGGTTTGGGTTTTTAGCACAGAGATCCGGTTTAATTTTAACTTGTAAAAAAAAGAAAGCACAGCTAGGCTTTACCTTTTTAGTGTTCTCTCTATTCTATTACTCTTCTCATTATTCACCCTTATCTCTCTCTCTTAAGCTCTTAAGGCTAGTGCACACCAATAGCGCTTCTGAGCACTTTTCAAATGAAAAGCGCTTTGATAATTTAATCCTATGAGGGTGTTCCCACAGCAGCATTGTGCTTTTTTAAAATCGCAAACATGCTACATGTAGCATTTTTTTTTTTTTGAGGGATTCAGATTGAATGAATGTGCAAAAACGCCCATTCTTTCAAAAATCGCTTTACAAAATCGCATTTGCTAACCTCTAGCGATTCAAATTGTGATTTTGATGTGCACTAGCCCTAAGTTGCACAAGTGCATTGTTCTTTGATTTCTTACTTCATCTGTGGTTGGACCTTTTGCAGTTTCTTCAAGGTCATATCATCATAGCGCATGTTTTGCAGCCTTCTATATGCAGGAATGATAAAGCTTAGTGGCTCACCAGTGTGGATATCTACAAAACATGAGTTTTTGATGGAGCAGCCTGGAAAATATTGTTTTGGCTACCTCTTACATTCCATAGTGGACTTAAACCAACACTTCACTAAAACCCCATTTCATGTGATTGAGTAGTACACCGATTTAGAGTGATAGCGGCCAAATGAGTGTCTGCCTTATGGCTGCACCTTTCATTTCCTTTCTGTCCACTTATGTCTGATATAGTGCTCCTGGAACCCCCACACAGATTCTACCTGATTCAGAATGATGAACTCTGTCCCGCTTGCTGTTTGTAGTGATGTCAAACATGCAAAGCTCTTGCTTCTACCAAGCTAGGGTTACGCTAAAAACACAAAAGAAATGTGGTAGCAGCATTTCTGTTTACTAAATTTGTGTTTTTATGATTGTAATACATAACCGTGTTTTAATATCTGATGTGCTCTACTGATTCACATGAAGTGTGTGTATATACTTTAATTACATAAGTTGGATAATTGTAGCTATGTTGCACCAGGAAGAGGCTGAGTACTGTGTGAGATTTATTTTTTTTAATTGCACTGTCAGTAGCTTCTTTAAAGGGACACTTAACCCAGGAATAAAAAATCAGTTTTACTTTCCTACGGATTCTACCGGCCCCCTCCAGCCATCCCGTACCCTCGCAGTCACTCAAGCCTCCGGTCCCCCGCCGCCAGCTAGTTTTGTTTTCCCTAACGGGCTTGGCCACGTGTATTTTTCTTCGCGTTCCCATGCACAATAGCATCCTGCGCATGTGCAGGATGCTATTGAAGACTGGAACATGAAGGATATTCACGGCCAGGCCTGCACAGGCGCAGAAAGCCCGCCAACTCCCTGTCAGGGCCTGTCAGTGAAAAAGAAACTAGCTGGCAGCGGGGGACCAGAGGCTCCATAAGTGACTGCAGGGGGCTGGTAGAAGCCCCAGGTGAGTAAAACTGTTTTTTTTTTTTTTTATTCCTTACTGAAGTGTAACTTAAAGGAATACTTAAGTCACGTAAAAAAAAATTACTTTTACTTACCTGGGGCTCCCCTCAGCCCCCTGCAGCTGAACCGGTGCCCTCGCCGTGTCCCTCAGATGCGCCTGGTCTCGCCGGCGGCCACTTCCGGTTTGGCCGTCACCGGCCGACAGGCTGGGAACGCGGCTGATTATCCGCGTCCCCGCACGCAATAGCGTAATAGAGGGCGCTATTGCATCCGGGGACGCGGATAATCAGCCGCGTTCCCAGCCTGTCGGCCGGTGATGGCCAAACCGGAAGTGGCCGCCGGCGAGACCAGGCGCATCGGAGGGACACGGCGAGGGCACCGTTCAGCTGCAGGGGGCTGAGGGGAGCCCCAGGTGAGTAAAAGTCATTTTTTTTACGTGACTTAAAGAGAAACTCCGACCAAGAATTGAACTTTATCCCAATCAGTAGCTGATACCCACTTTTACATGAGAAAAATAATGATTTTCACAAACAGACCATCAGGGGGCGCTGTATGACTGATTTTGTGCTGAAACCCCTCCCACAAGAGGCTCTGGTACCGTAAGGTACTCTGGGCAAACTGCCACAATGTAACAATGTTCAGACAGGAAATAGCTGCTTACAGCTGTCTGTTAAAGCCAGACCAGCTACATAATCTGCCCACAGTAACAATGTCACCATGTAAAACATGTCAGAATGTGAATCTGGGAGAGGAAAGATTTTACAATGAGCAAACACTGACTAAATCATGTATACATAATTATTGTAAAAATGAAGCACTTTTTTTATTACATTATTTTCACTGGAGTTCCTCTTTAAGTATTCCTTTAAGTGAGATCCTGAGCAAGGCACAAAACCTTCAAGAAACTCCTGTTACTACAGATCAAAGTAGTATCACATGCACTACGCAACATTTTAAGCAAAGCCAGGCAACTTTCATTAACTTTGCATAGCCCATTTTTACAAGCACTGAGGCTGGGTACCTTGTGTAATTTTTGGACTATGCAGAGATTCTCTCATATGGTAAAACGATGGAGACTAACAAAAGGAAATGTGTTGCAGCCTTAAGGCAAACCTGTGTCAAAAATCAGCTGAATGCATATACAGGTATACTGAGTGATTACAATGGTGTCTTCTATTTGTTTTCTTATTTCTGCTCTGTAGAATTTCCATTTCATGTTTTCAATCTCTTATGGAAGACCAGGAAGTAGTCGGTAGCTCTGTCCCCTGCATTTGCCTTCCTTGGTGTATGTGAGAGTGATTGTTGGTTCCCCTGGATTGTTTATCCTGCTTCCAACTGTCACTTTTATAGTGTTACATTTTCTTCTGAAGCAAAGAATATGACTGGTGACTTTGTTCAGCAAATAGCATCCCACATGAGACCTTTGAGGCAGTTTGATGTCTGTCACAGAAAAAGCTGTTCAAGTTTAATTGAAGACTAGAGCTCACTAATCCTGTCACCAGTATCACATGACTATAGATGGGGACATTTGGCCAATAGGAGAAACAGTGAGGCACAAAGAGGCTTGCTTAAATTAGAACTCAGGCCTGAGCCTCACTCTGTATACAGGTTTGCTTAACTTCATGATATTTGACACAGGTTCACTTTAAGGCAGCTTCTAATGTATAGACTGGCTAATCCTGAGATTTTAGCATTGTGTGACATTCTTGCCTGTAAGCCTAAGGCGGACCTGTGACCTCTCTTTACAATTTAAAAGCAGGGGTAAGGGATGAATGTCGAGGGCCCGAAAGAGCAGAGTGCGCCTGGGTCAAGGAGATTCCGGACTGCATGCACAGCACCTCACAAGGTAATTATAGAACATGCAGGCACCTTGCTTTCGCTTTAAATTGTCAAGATAGGTCACTGGTTCACTTTAAGGATGAGTGAAGAATTGTGTACACAACATGTAGGTGAAGGCTATATCACATCTCCTCGCAGCCCTGTGAATGTGATGTACGACAGTTACATAGATCTTGCTGGTGGTCATTTTACTTGGTGATTATGTTTGCTGGTTACAAATGACAGTCCTGCCTTCATTACACTGATGAGCCTCTTAGAATGACTATAGGTTCCTGCAGGGGGCTTTGTGTTACGCCCATTCCTGCTGCTCTGTTCTTATAGAGAGGCTGTATAAATGGCATGCACAGGACCATAAATGCCATCACTCCCTCATCCGTTTACAATGGCTGTGGGGCTCCGCTTGCTTTTAGTGACACACCTCTTGCATTGTGTATGGCCCTTTATTTTATTAGGGGCTGTAAATTATGCCACCTTCCCTCTCGCACTGATTAATGGGTACAAATTATGTCCCTTATCTCCTGGTGGTTAAGTCAGATTTATTGAAGTGTTTGGTATATGCATAGTTCAGTTTCCCCTCTTGATCTTTTGCCTGGCCTCTTTTCTGTGCCTGTCTGCTGTACATTTGCCATCTATATGGCTCTCAACAATTTATTGTCCCCTCCTTATCAGTCACTCTAGGGATTTCATTGCTGATTTACTCTTCACACTACATTAGTGCTAATGTATTGCTTACATGTTTGAGTAGGTTTTGTATGCATGGGCTCATACATCTTTTGTGTTTCAGAGTACCCAATTAAATCATGGAGAGCCAGAACTGCTGGATTTTTAAGAAATCCAAATTATATTTTGCACATCTTTTGAGTTTTACATTATTAAACCACATCTTTTGTGTATTGCATTATTATACCACTAAACACATAACATTAGAATGTTAAATATTGAATTGTTTGCGTCTGAAGAGATAGGTGCACAAGGTCTTCACCTTCTGATAGATTTTAGTAACTAGGAGATTCTTTAGTGGACTGAAGTCCCAATCCAATAGAGATGACCACACCCCAGTCTCCAGCATATTTAATCATGGTTGTATGCTGCCAGTCTATCGCATTCTCATTGAAGAACTTGCTGATCTGTCCTTTGGGTGAAAATGTTTGTGTTTTGACTGGACCCTTACCATGTAGTTTGTTAATCAATTGTTAGGGTGACAGTTTTGGGAAAAAGTGCTGTGCAGACCCGCTGCTTGAACATAACTGCAGTTGCACTATGGAGGATGAGAAGGAACAGCAGGTGGCGAATGGACAAGCAGCTTCCTGTTGCATGCGATAAAAAAGATAGACCATGCATTTGTTTGTTGCTTGTTATGTGGTAATCTGCCCGGCGCATAGCTAAACAACACTGCGGGGCAGCTGTGCACGCATTGCACATATTCTGGGCAGCCTCAGCCGAGAATGTTTCAGCAAAGGATTAACTAGCATGTGTGCGAGGCTTTACATTTTTTGTATGTTATTTTAATGTTCCTTGTGATTGCTGCAGTGTGCTTATGCATGTATACCCCTCATGGTTTATGTGGAGTACTCTTGAATGGAAATGATCTCCACACAGGCTTTTTCTCACACACACAAACGATGTTTAGCTTTGTGTAAAAGAGGCTTATTTGGGATGCATGACGATGTTTGGCTTGTAGTAATCATTACAAGACTGTAAGATTTTAAGATTTTAAAGTGAATCCCCAGGAATATATTTTTTTTTTTTTTAAATTAAAATTAAATACTGTGGAAAATTGCTGCCCATGACAGTAATGCCAGTTACCTGCCTCCCCCTCCAGTTGTCTGGCTTGATGTTTGCCAATGACCTGTCCTGTAGAATCCCCCAGTTGTGTGCTAACAGGAGAGCACTCACTGCAGGTACAGAACTTACTGATACTACACTCAGGCATAAATTTACATGCAGGCCCACAGTATTGGCAAGTAGGGGTGGTCAATGAGAGGCAAATAATTCTGACTTTATGCAGGATTATGCAAATGTAAGCAGCTTGAAAATGGACCAATGTAATCCCACATCAGCAGGACTCCATTGGTCCATTTTCATGCTGCCTATATTTGCATACAAAATGTGCATAGTCCTGCATCAACTCGGAATTATTTGCATCTCATTGACCATCCCTGTTGGCGAGTCATGTATTCGTATTGAGCGCCGGCACATTAAACCTACAGAACAGGTAAGCATCCGACAAGCTGCCCACCCACCTTGAATCTGCACTTCACACGTGAGCAGGTCACCAACATTAATATCGAGGGGTGGGGCTCCATAGTATTGTTTTGTTTGTTATTTTTATCTCTTAAAATAGTAAAACCTGTTTTTATGGTGTTTCTTATTAAAATCTATCAGAATGTGGTTTGATTCTGCTGGTTTGGCTTTGGGTAAATGCTTGTGGCTATTTACCTTTTTTGAATGACTGGTATTTATGATTGTTTATAGCTGTTCAATGTCCTGATACATGTCAGGAGATGGGTAGAAGCTGGAACATATTGAGGGGTGTTCTTATGAGCTATGATTTAATTTGTGATATCCTGCTATCCATTAGACAGATAACATTCCCACTCTCGAGTGTTAGAGACATGCCTTCTGAACACTTACAACAGATCGTAGTGCGTAACTGCTTTGTAATGAGGTCCCAGTTGGGGCACTTATGAGTCTGTCGCTTTAATTGCTACAGTTTTATAAGGTACTTGCTATTTCTTGTTCTAGTGGTTCCTGGCATGAAGCTGTACATTGATCCGTTCACTTATGAGGATCCTAATGAAGCTGTGCGAGATTTTGCAAAAGAAATTGACATTTCGTGTGTGAAGATTGAAGAAGTGATTGGTGCAGGTTTGTCTCATAAACACTTTCACTGCCTATCCATTCTAGTCAGAGGCTTCTCCTCTTTCACTTAATGATACAGTTGGGGATTGAGAAGTGCATAGTGCAGACATAAGGTTATCATGAATATATTAAGTGGAACGTGATCTGTTAATGATGCAGAGAAGAATGGCCAGATTGATTTCTTATCTTTTCCTAGGTGAGTTCGGGGAGGTTTGCCGAGGACGGCATAAGCAGGCAGGACGGCGGGAGCAGCTGGTAGCAATCAAAACTCTGAAAGCCGGCTATACAGAACAGCAGAGACGTGACTTTCTGGGGGAAGCGAGCATTATGGGACAGTTTGACCATCCCAACATTATACGGCTGGAAGGAGTTGTGACCAGGAGTCGGCCGGTGATGATCCTAACAGAGTTTATGGAGAACGGAGCACTCGACTCTTTCCTGAGGGTAAGTTTGTATTCAAATGATTCATATGGATGGGTAACATGAAAATCAGACTGATCATATTCAGGGCTTGATATGGATGTCTGTTAAAGTGGGAAGAAACTGGACTTCAAAAACTCTTGTACCTATTGCTAGGCATAAGAGTATAAGTTTCATAGTTCCCCCACCACCATTTTTTTATACAGATATGGATTTTTCCCTACAGTGCCTTCATACTGGAAGGTACTAAGTTGAGGGAATCACTCTGTTAGGTCTACTTTTATTGCTCCAGTTCCATCCCCCTGTAAGTTTTGGGGGGATTGTAAGACTTTTTTGTAAATAGGGCTACATGATATGTTAGCACTTTATAAATAAGACACTGGACTGCACATCCGTAGTCTTTTCAGTTTCAACTGACAGCAACTGATATAGTGTAAAAGGACCCTCTGGGTTTTTTTTTTTTATCCTGAGAACAGACTGGCTCCAGCAATGTTTGTGTTGTGCCTGCACAGTACATGATTATTTGGGCACTTGCAGCCAGATTCAGTATTTTTATCATGAACAGACTTTCTGACCACTGTGGAGTGAACATAGAATTGTATTAACTTGATTAACGAAAACCTGATTGGCTGTTAATATTGCCCTTTTCTTAGCAGTAGGACATGTTTTAGTTTAACAAGGTAAACTGTGGATAGGTGCAAGCCTGCCCCAGTCACCCTGGTATCTTCGTTAAACAGTAATCAGACTTTGTCTGCAGGTTAAACCTCCACCATCTCCTTATTTCACATCATAGTAAATGGTTCTTAAAGGGGCACTACAGCGAAAAACTGTAAAATTTAAAATATGTGCAAACCTATACAAATAAGTACATTTTTCCAGAGTAAAATAAGCCATAAATTACTTTTCTCCTGTGTTGCTGTCACTTACAGTAGGTAGTAGAAATCTGAAAGAAGTGACAGGTTTTGGACTAGCCCATCGCTTTGTAGGGGATTCTCAGGGATATATTTATTATTTATTTTCAAAAGCACTTAGTGAATGGCAGTTGCTCTGTCCAACTGCCAAAAAACTGTATACGGAGCAGGGAAGCTGTCCATCATCATTGTTTAAATCCTTTTTCGGGAATATCTTTATAAAGAATAAAAGCCTTGCTTAAAATCCTCTATGAAGAGATGGACTAGTCCAAAACCTGTCGCTTCTGTCAGATTTCTACTGTCTACTGTAAGTGACAGCAACATAGGAGAAAAGTAATTTATGGCTCATTTTACGCTGGAAAATGTACTTCTCATTTGTATATGTTTGCACATATTTTAAATTTTACAGTTTTTCGCTGTAGTGCCCCTTTAATGTGCAGCTCAGTTCTAACGGAACAACTGCCACTTCTGTCATAGAGTTGTGACACAATCACACTGCTTTTAATTAACAGAAAACAACTAGTGAATTCAAAGTATCGATGCATATCTAACGGTATTTAGGGTCTCTTCCAGAACTAATAAATCACATGTAGCTTAAATAAAATAAAAGTGGGTAAAAATAAAGCTTCTGATGTGTTTTTATTGCGGTCTTTGGCATAGTAGGTGTAGTATCACCTCGATTGCTAGTGTCAGTTTTTCAAACTGACACGAATGGCAATAGTAAAAGAGAAGGGAGTTGGTACACTTTCAGATTTCTATAGCTATACATACAGTGCAAGCAGGAAGCGTTATTTCTGCACAAATCCATTTCCAGCCAGATTGGCTCACTGCTCGAGAGAGAACTTGCTGGACAGACCTACAGATCTCTAGGGAAGTGTTGGGTAGGTTTGATCAGTGCTCGTGTCACAGAGAGTCACTATCTGCAGTGATATTACTAATGGGATCCTCCTTAAACTCCAGCATGAATCTGTGTTACAGAAAGCCAGTATCTAATGTGATCCCCTTCTTGAGTATCTGCAGTGATGATGATCCCCCTCCTTGAACTCTAGCTTAATTAAAATGGCTCCCATAGTGTCTCTAAATCTTGTCTGATGTGCCTCACTTGGGCCCATGTAGGCCCTTGGGCCTCACTTGGGTCCCCAGAGTAAGCTGGTGTAATGTTTTTACAAGCATAATAAACTAATCCATACAATTCCCACTTTGAGGGCCTTTTTATATCTATTTTATTTGTGTTGAATGGAGTCCAGAAAGAAGGGGGTCTATAAGAAAGTTCACTGAGAAGTTCACTGCACATACTGGTTTCCCTTGAAATTGAGCACAGATTAGACTCGTAGATATGGTGAGTTTCTCACAAACAGCGTGGTGGTGATTATTCACTGGTAATGAGACTATTTTGACTGGATTCCAGTGTAATCTTGCTGATCTTATCCATTGAGAAATTGCATTATAAAACTTGATTACTCAATTATTGTTAGGCATAAAAATCCTTTATACAGTATGGCTCTTTCCAATATTTCTCAGAAGCTCTGGTAATGGGCTTTCTGCACTTATTCACTTGTGTGCACGACTGGCCCATTACAAAAGGGGCCCACTCTCCCTCTCAGTTTAATTTATTTTTATTGTGAAGAATGCAACAGGAGACGGGGAAACGCCCATTATCAGAGGAAGTGAGAGACCAAGGAATACAGCCAGGGAACTCTGAGGAAGGCTTCTGGTAGCCAGAAGTTAGCTTAGCCTGTCAGGCTCCACCTATAAATGTAAGGCCGTTTTTGGATGGACTGCCTGTTGAAGTTCATGTTTATTATGTTTAGAGAAACAAGCTAAAAATGTGCTTTTTAATGGAAGTCCTGCTTAACCTTGTAAAAAATGCACATTTTTCAGAAAGGTCACTGTAAGGTTTAGTTTTACATATGTTGAAATTGTGTATGTCCTGGCAGCAGACCATGTGATTCTCCTCCGCTGCAGGTTATGAGTCTGAACCTGGAAACGTCCCTCCACACAGTCTCACCTGCTTGTGAACCCTTCACATTTCAGTCTATCACAGAGCAATCAACCTAAGCTTGATTATAAAAGTGCTGCACATCGTTTGTTTATCGGGATGTGGATGCTGTATCTACAACAATTTCTACATTAAACTTTGTTAAACATGTGGAGCTAGAAATGCCAAATTCCATTTTAGAGGTGTAAGCTCTGGCCATGTCCGCCTCATCCTGGCTTTGTTGGCTTGTAGGTCGTTGATATGAAACATGCATGCAGGAAGCGAAGCGAGCCTAAGCTCCTTCTTCACTCATGCATGTTCCAGCTTAATAACTTACTAGGTAGTGAAGCCGTGATCAGAATGGTAGTCTGGAGCTTGCACCCTCAAACAATTTTAGCAATTATTGTTTCCTTAATCCTGTTCTTACAATTCATTTTAAAGCTGATTTCCAGGAAAGTATAGAGTAGTAACAAAAAATGTCCTTGATGGAAGGAGAGACTAGCGGTCACATGACCACTAGTTTGATGAAGGAGGCTATTTAGAGCCCCCCATGTCACTGTGCTGGTTAAGAAAAGGTTGCTGAACTCCCAGGAATGTATAAATTAGAATTGTTTTCCTTCTCATCAGATGAACGACGGTCAGTTCACAGTCATCCAGCTGGTGGGCATACTGCGTGGCATTGCATCAGGAATGAAGTATCTGTCAGAGATGAATTATGTACATCGTGATCTCGCTGCTCGTAACATACTGGTGAACAGCAATCTGGTCTGTAAAGTGTCTGACTTTGGCCTGTCCAGATTCTTGGAGAACAGCCGATCTGACCCCACGTATACAAGCTCTTTGGTAAGACATAATTGAGAAGCTGTTATATGTATAGTGCAAAGGAAGGGTATGTGGTTCTATATATTTCTTTTAGATGATGCATTAGCATGGATATAGAACTTGAACATATCCTTATTTTAAATAAGTTCTCTCCAAGGTCCCAAAATAGAGCCCCACAGGGAATCTCTGTAATCCATTGTAAGTTTTGTAGAAACACAATTTTGAGTTCCTCCATCATTGGAAACAGCTGAAGGCTCATAGTTGATGTCACACTGAGACTAAGGAAGCACTGTAAAATAAAAGCCTGAACTGTGGCATATTTTACAGGCTCTGTCTGTCCTGTGATGACCTTTCACTGTGTTTTATTGCTATCTTTTTGTGCATGAGCATACAAAAGTCTCCAGCCTAGTAACTAGATTAGCTAAAGGTTTTTGTTTTATGTTGTACTTGTCATGACTTTAACTATTCTACAAAATAAGTTGAAGTGGAAAGCTTTTTCCATTTTTAGTTTTGAATAGTGTGGATAACATCACCTCTATCAGGTTTGTATTATAGTCTGTATCCCTGTAGGGAAAACTCCTCTTTTCTTCTGCTGAGGACACCACAGAAAGTTGATTAGAATTCCCAACTTTTGCAAGATATCCCCATTAGGATATTTTACTCCAGCTCCATCTTTAGAAAGCTCTGTAAAATCTGGACTCACAAATGTTATGTCCAAACGAAAAACTTCAGGAAGAGCTGCCTTGACTCCCTCTAAAGTACAAGAGAAAAAGACAAACCGGAGTGCTCAGTGTGTGGTGACAATGGGCCAGTGTCTAATTGGATTGATCTCACCTGATGGGGTGGGCTTCTAGCAACACGCAGCTGTTAGAACATGTGTCCCACTGTAAAACAAGGGGCTGGGTATGGATTGGAACCTCAGTGCTCAGTATAGCGATCCTTTGGGGGTATAATCCTTGGATCTGTGTTGAACTCTTGGCAGGAGTAAGTGTCTCAGCGTGCTCAAGTGGGGAGACCTGAGGGATATCCACCCGAAGAACTGCTATACTGAGCGCATATGTTCCAATCCATGCCCAATCCCCAGCTTTAAGCTCCAGTTTGTCTTTTTCCTTGTGCTGCAGAGTTGGTTTGAGCAACACCAGTGTGAGGATTGTCACCAGATCGCCCCTCTACACAGAGACTTCCTCACCTCTGAACCCTGTACATTGACTTCCTCCATGTATGAGTTGTAGCCTAGTCTGTATGAGAAAGATGCCACAAGCCAACTATTGTGCTTGAGGCAGGGGAGGGACAGAATAAACATAAAAAGGATTTTAAAAATGTAACCAATTTATTGAGGTTGCAACAGCCTTTTTGATCACTGAGGAGCAAAGCAGGCATTGCATTCAATGTTTTTTTAGAGATAATTTCTATTTAAGTTTCCATCTGTATTTTAATGTTCAAAGTGTCCTGCTTTCTGAACAGGGAGGGAAGATTCCAATTCGCTGGACTGCTCCAGAAGCAATTACATACAGAAAGTTCACATCTGCTAGTGATGTTTGGAGTTATGGCATTGTTATGTGGGAAGTGATGTCATATGGCGAAAGACCATACTGGGACATGTCAAATCAAGATGTAAGTGAAGCCAGCCTTTTTTATCTTATGGAAATCTTTCCTCCTATGCACTGGAGCCCGTGGATGTATAGGCTGATTAATGAGTGGATTTCAACACACTCTCTGTTTGCAGGTAATTAATGCTGTGGAACAGGACTATCGCCTGCCACCTCCTATGGATTGCCCGGCTGCTCTGCACCAGCTCATGCTTGACTGCTGGCTCCGTGACCGCAACCTGAGGCCTAAATTCTCCCAGATTGTTAGCTCTTTGGACAAGTTAATACGCAATGCTGCCAGTCTGAAGGTGACCAGTCCAGCACAAGCAGGGTGAGCTATCGTGTTTTACTAATGATCTCTTCTAAAATGCTGTGGTTCTTTGTGTGTGATTGTACTTCATCCGGCAATGTTCTTTTCCTTTCCCAGCATCTCCCAGCAACTTTTAGACCGGACCGTTCCAGACTACACAACATTTCCTACTGTGGGTGACTGGCTGGAGGCAATCAAGATGGGCCAGTACCAGGAGAACTTCCTGAGTGCTGGATTCACCTCTTTTCACTTAGTGGCTCAGATGACAGCTGAGTAAGTACATAGATGGAAATGGGCTCTTCTAAGCGATGACTTCAAGCCTCACCAAAGTCAAACAAGAAAAGCAGATCAGCTTATACCAAAATCACAATTGCTTTTTAAACTCTTAAAGTAAACCAGAGACGTTGCTAGCTACAGATTTGATACTTACCTGGGGCTTCCTTCTGCCCCATAAACACATCTGAGTCCCACGCCGTCTTCCTGCTGTCTGCCGTTCAGCCGCGATCAGCCCCGGTAACTTGCTCAGTTGGGTCCAGTCTGGGTATCCTGCGCATGGGCAACAATCAATTGATTTGGACTGAGCTCTTCCTGCTTGCTCAATGGATACATTTGACCGATTTCGTCCCGAAATCTGTTGAATCGTTGAACGGGTATGCTTATAGCAGCACAGATTGTAAACTGATCCCACAATATTATTGAATTGGATGGTTTATTGGCCCGCAATATCACTAGATGTATTGCCACCTTTTACATTTTCCAAATTATCTGCTTTAAAAGTATTGAATCCCCAAAACGATGCAGCACCGCTCTTTTATCAGAAAAATTGTTTTATTGGATCTTACAAAAATACCGAAAAAAGCTGTATAGTGGCCACTATACAGCTTTTTATGTATTTTTGTAAGATCCAATAAAACAATTTTTCTGATAAGAGCGGTGCTGGGTCATTTTGGGGATTCTGGATTGTTGACCCGGATGGTACACGGGTGGATCCACTGCACGCCCGTCCCCCGAGTCATTTTAGTGCTGTCCTACCTATTTCCTGGGCAATTTTAAAAGTATTGAAGCTTTTAGTTCGCTTGCCTCCAGTCTACAGGGATCGGAGGGACAGACAATGGCTGTTACATGGATGACTGCAACAACTCAGGACTGCAAATAAAAGATTGTTTTAGTAGCGGACTTCAGTCACTTATACAGACTGTTCTAGAACATTGTTAATTTACAAGGTGACACTTACAAGGAAATATTCACTTTTCCTTATATAATTGCCATGCGCATAGATCAATTCTTTGCAAGTTTTTATTAATTCATTATTAAAAATGTCCTTTCTATGTCTATCCAAATAAAGCCTGGTACACTCCTCCAATTTTGATAGGTTAATTACTGTTTCTTGTCGTATGAGAGCTTACTTACACAATATGTTTATAGTATTTAAAGGGACTCCGAGCTCAAAAAAAAAAAGAAAGTTGTACTCACCATGGGCTTTCTCCAGCCCAGTGCTGGTCGGGAGGTCCCACGACGGCGTCCTGGCTCCTCTCCTTCTCCCCGCTCCGGAATGGCTGGCAGGCCGCAGCCCGGGCGACACTCTCCCGAGTGTCGGGCTTCTTCTTCCGCATATGACGCGGATTACGTCACACGCCGGCCGCCTCGCGTCATCATGGCGGCCGGCGTGAAAGTACTACGCATGCGCGAACAAAGCGCGCATGCGCAGTACTTTCACGCCGGCCGCCATGATGACGCGAGGCGGCCAGCGTGTGACGTAATCCGCGTCATATGCGGAAGAAGAAGCCCGACACTCGGGAGAGTGTCGCCCGGGCTGCGGCCTGCTAGCCATTCCGGAGCGGGGAGAAGGAGAGGAGCCAGGACGCCGGCGTGGGACCTCCCAACCAGCACTGGGCTGGAGAAAGCCCATGGTGAGTACAACTTTCTTTTTTTTTTTTGAGCTCGGAGTCCCTTTAAAATCTGTTGGCCCTTATACTACATGGAGGTGATAAAATTGGCAACTCAAACCTGTATGTGTGTACCAGGCTTTAGAATTTCCAAAACCAACAGTAAACGCCTACCCAGCCATGACCACAGTGACCTAGAGTATAGATTGCTCTGCAACTCCCACCTTGCTGCGTGAGAAATGGACTGCACAGTGCAAAAGTGCCTACACTGATCCAGAGACAGGAATGTCAAAATTTGCTGCCAGTCAGTTAGCTTCCATTACAGACTCTGGCTCTGTTTTATATTCACTATATAACAAAGCAAACAGGCTTCCCAAACAAGAATATAACTTCTCTTTAAAATAATGCTGTTGCTGTAACTCGCCTATAAGCTGGCACTGATTACTTGACTTTGGCTCTAAGATGAATCCAAATGATCCGCACCATCAAGGTAAATACTTTATTATAGCTCAATAAAAATAATAAAATCCATGTGTGGGTATGTACAAAGATGACGCACAGGCGTTTCGGGCCATATTCGGTCCTTTCTCAAATCATGACCAGAAAGGACCGAATATGGCCCGAAACGCCTGTGCGTCATCTTTGTACATACCCACACATGGATTTTATTATTTTTATTGAGCTATAATAAAGTATTTACCTTGATGGTGCGGATCATTTGGATTCATCTAACAGTATACTTGTGACTCCAGAGGAGATCCCGGCACATCACTTTACAACCATTGGTGCAGTGGCTCTCACCATATTTTGACTTTTGCTCTAAGACATAGACACAGAACATTTATATCACGCTTTTCTCCTGGTGGACTCAAAGTGCCAGAGCTGCAGCCATTAGGACGCGCTCTGTATGCAGTAGCAGTGTTAGGGAGTCTTGCCCAAGGTCTCCTGCTGAACAGGTGCTGGCTTACTGAACAGGAAGAGCCGAGATTCGAACCCTGGTTTGTAATCTGTTAGGTTAAGGTTTGTAGTGTGTTAGCATAGGTGTCATATGGCATACCTCCAAACTTTTTGAGATGAGAAACGGGACTCTTAAGCCACACCCCTGACACACACCCAACCACACACCCTGACACACCCCTTTTCAATCATATATATATATATATATATATATATATATATATATATCTCTTCAGTGTGGTCATTTGTTAAAAAATGTTGGGGAGAAGGGTGAGGGTGCCCATGGGTGTGGAGGTGAAAAAAATGATTGAGGCGCCAGCCGGCGGCTTTGGTGTGTGGGATGCGGGTCTGGGAGAAGATTGTCCCATCCTCCGAATGTGCTCCCCAGTGTCCCCCTGTATGGAGAGAGAAGAGCGCAGCGGAGCGGGCAGTCTTACCATTCCTTCTCGCGTACCGGGCGTCTTGCTTCAATCTACTTCTTGGGACGTCACAGGAAGTGGAGAAGACCAGATGCCCAGTACGCGAGGAAGAATGGTAAGACTGCCCACTCCGCTGCGCTCTTATCACTCCATACAGGGGGACACTGGGGAGCACATTCGGAGAGAGGGAGGGACAATCTTCTCCCAGACCCGCATCCCACACACCAAAGCCGCCGGCTGGCGCCTCGATCCTTTTTTCACCTCCGCTGCCTGCCGGGACACAAGGGGGGGGGGGGGGGGGTATCCCAGGACAGCGGGACCCCTCTCCCAACCCATGACCATCCCGACGAAAACGGGACGGTTGGGGGCCCTGATATGGTCACCTTAACTTAAAGTACACCTGGAGGCTGCCATATTTATTTCCTTTTAAACAATACTGGTTGCCTGGCAGCCCTGCTGATCTCCTTGGCTGCAGTAGTGTCTGAAACAAGCATGTGCCTAATCCAGTCAGACTTGAATTGGAAACACCTGATCTGCACGCTTGTTCAGGGTCTATGGCTGAAAGTATTGGAGACAGAGGATCAGCAGGACAGCCAGGCAATCTGCATTGTTGTAAAGGAAATAAAGATGTCAGATCTCTGTTCAGGTGTGCTTTAAGTCCCAATTATGTGCGTCTCATTGACCATCCCCACTGTACTGTCAAGTAAGTATTTCCAACAGAGGTTGCAACAAATAGAACCAAGTTTTGGTGGATTGTGAAAGAATATGTATGAATAAAAACATGTGACAAGCGTTTGTATCCATTATCTGGGTCAATTCAGACCACAGTGAGGGTTGCTGAAACTTTCAGTTAACTTGCCAAATAGTAGAAAACCATTTTACATAAAACAATAACGGGACTATAGTATTGCTTATGTTCTGTGATTGTTTGATAGACCTGTATATTAAATCTAATCACCCTTACTTTCTTTAATTCCAGGGACTTGCTCCGTATCGGGGTGACACTTGCTGGTCATCAAAAGAAGCTCCTTCATAGTGTCCAAGACATGAGGCTGCAAATGAGCCAAACTCTTCCAGTCCAGGTGTGAAATCTGAACACCGCGGGACCACATTCTTCATATTGAAGAAATAATATGGACTAGAAAGAGCTCTGCAGGAGCTCAAGGGTGCACAACAGAGATCCTGGACTGTGGTGGGGTTTTGAGTGGAGTCACACTTCCTTTGCACAAATGAACTCTCAGCCCTCTGCTTGCTGGTTACTTGCACTTCATTGTGATCTACTGCTATAAGCAGGAAGACTCTAGAATATGTCCCTACTTTTCTCCGTTCTTGGGTAGGGATGCTAGTTTGAGTGGGTTTCTGTGTGAATGTGAATTGTGTGCGTATAAAATTTTACTAGCCTAAATGAAAATTGTAAGGAGTGTATGTGATTCTAAGCAAAGTAAGGGTAAAAAGAGGGTCCAATGAGAGTATGAGAAAGGCAATATATTTTAAGTGTCTTCCATCTAGTACAAAACCTCTAGGCCAATAATAAAGGTGCAGGGTTGCAGAGCTAGCTATTTGTTTTATTCTCTTTGTATCTAAAGAAGACATCCATAATCCCCAACTGTCCCACTCGTTTTAGTTTATACCTGCATGCAGAGTATCCAGTGCCTGCTCTTGTCCTACAGAGAGAAACTGGATGGAGACCTTTCATTGTGGGACTCTGGGACATGGACAGAGGACCATTGTTGGTGACCCTTGTCCTTAATGGAGGTAGCAACTCTGTAGCACCAACATATAATTACAGGGCGAGTATTGTCTACTTAGACAGCCTGTCCTATAGATAAAGGAGCTGGCAACTTGCAGCTCAGCCTTTTATGCTATTTTATTCTGTTTCACAGTCCCGCTACCCGTTTTCTTCTTTTCAGATGGTATTTCCCATAATCAAACCCATTGACTCCTCCCCATCTTATAATTAAGTGCTGCTTCCATCCTCTTTATCCAGTTGCCACTTATACTTTTCCCTCCCCCTCCTCCTTTTCCTGCAACCATGTTATGCTCTTTATTTTGTGAGTTTGCTCACACTTTCAGTGATATGGGGATGTGTTTAGAGTGGAAATTTCATCATAACTTTACATTTTATATTTTTTTTTTAAAAGATACTTTTTCAATTAAATTATTTAAGGAAAAGCCTCTATTTGTCCGATGTCTTTCATATAAAGAGTGATTTCATTGTCTTTGTTTAACTAGAGTGCAGATCTTTAAAGTGAACCTTTTGCCAAGAGGTTCCCAAGCACAATCCTTGTTACCTGGTAGAGATGGTTAATCAGATGCTGATTTTATGGCTTGCATGTTAATTGTATGTAGATTGCTTGGAAATGGGCCCGTGAAATGCGCTTCCTGTTTGGATTGGCATAGTTCCAAGCTAAACAGTTTCCATTAAAACAGGAGGATTATTAGCCATACTATGCCAGGGAAAAAACACATATATAAGTAGATAAATACTTGATCTACTTACATAACACATGTATTGTACTGTCCATGTTTTTATTTCAGTGAATGTTATATAGTAAATGAAGAGAATTCTGTTCCTGGTGGGAACCAGGTCTTTTGTCCACAGTTTAGGCTAAATCCTGATGTAATTTCTGCCCTTTACTTTTTTTTTTTCTTTTCTCCTCCAATCGCAGTCACCTCAGCCTTGCCTGTAAACACAAGTGAGCAGGGGATCGTATTTCAGATAGGCAGTTATAGGCAGAGAAATAAATGGAAGAGGAGGAATATATAAAAAGAACCCCCAGCATGCAACTGTTTGGCACTGACTATTAAAGGGCCAGTGCTCCTTAAGTATGTGATAACTCCAAATCATAACAGCAGAAAAAGTTTTAAAGCAGGATTAGCATCTTTATCACTTAATACACTCAGACCAGTGTCTGTTGAATTTTGATTTTTATGGTGACAATCCCGCTTTAAAGGACACCTGAAGTGAGGGATATGAAGGCTGCCATACATACTTTCTTTTAAACAATACCAGTTGCCTGGTGTCTGCAGATCTTATGGGCTGCAATAGTGTCTGAATCACACACCTGAAGCATGCAGTTAATCCAGTCAGACTTCAGTCAGAGCACCTGATATGTATGTTTGTTTAGAGTCTAGGGCTATAAGTATCTGAGGCACAGGATCAGGAGGACTGCCAGGCAATTTGCATTGAGTAAAATGAAATATTTGTGAATATGGCAGCCTACATATTCCTCTCACTGAAGGTGTATTTTACATTTCTTTTTTTTAAACAATTTGAAGGTCTTCATGTTGTTCCAGTTTTGATTACCTCTGAGGGCAAGGAAGTATGGGACCCATAGCAAGTCTTAATTGTTGGCTATTTCTTGTTGCTACGTGTGACACGGCTGTCCCTTCTGTTGCTATGGAAGTGATCCGCTGTCATAGGCCTATGACAGCTGATCACGCTGATTGGCTGGTGGGTGGAGGGAGAGAGGGGGATTATAAAATAAAATAAAAAAAAAAATAGTAAAAAATATTCAAATTAAAAATGTATAAAAAAAAACCACCTGGGGGCGATCAGACCCCACCATCAGAGAGCTTTGTTGGTGGGGAGGAAAGGGGGGGGGGGATCACTTGTGCGCTGAGTTGTGTGGCCCTGCAGCGAGGCCTTAAAAGCTGCAGTGGCCAATTTCTCAAAACATGGCCTGGTCTAGGAGAGGTGCTAAACTAACATACCATACATAGCCATATGTCACACATTCAGAACCATACACTGTGTTTGACAGCAATAAAAGGTTTATTTATTTTTGGTCACTTCCTACAATAACCCTGCATCGTGCTGCGCTGTGCAGCTTGACATCTTGTGCATCTCAACTGATCGGGAGCATGCTTTGTGCCTCAATGCATTTTACAAAGGCAGCTCACCTATCTGAACCAGTTTTCAGGGAGCAATCAACATTCCAAATCCCATAGCTTCCACAAAACACATAGGCTAAAATGGCACAGCGATAAAGCTGCTGCGCTCCCTTATCCCTACTGCAGGATTGGCATAGGCACTGACTAGAATGTAGGAGCCTTAGTCAGGCTTGTCAGCTTAGCCAAATTACTGACGTTTTTTTGAGAACCAATACCTCATTTTAAACTATGTTAATAAGTAATTTATTGTTGTCTGTAAAAAAAAATTATGAATGCTTTTGGATATGGAAAGGGTTAATAAGATCAATTGAATGGGGGCCAGGAGTGGCGGTAGATGGCAGTGAAACGCTGCAGTTCAATAAATAATCTTATTGGCTATCTATGGGCAGTGTGAGGAAGGAATAGATCTCTCTCTGAAGATCAGAAAGGGATCTATCTTTTTTTTTTTTTTCCTAAATTTGAAAAGTAACTCCAACAAGGTATTTTCAGAAAAGGCAGAGAAAAGTCCTAATCTCTACAAGCGTTCTACTAGTATGTGTCACTGTATAGGGTTATCTACCTGCATTTCCTGTCCCAGGCACGACAGGAAGTGGGAGGAAATATGCCTCGAGAATGGGAAATGCCACCTTTGACAGTTGCCATAGAAACAGGTGTCCCACTTGGGATATTTATTCCAAAATGTTATTCTAGTGACAGCTGTACAATTTAAGAATTCCCCTCACCTATGTGTCTGTGTCAAATGTCACAGGGATAGGAAGAGATGGCAGATCTCAGGGGGCACAGTTAGCAATAAGACTCCACCATACAATCCAAACTGCATAACTAGTGCTAGTTGTACTGCAGCATTGTTGTTACAGCATGGACAGGGTGGCCTTACTTCCTGAATGCTTTCATAAGGTAATTACAACTTGACCACTGCAGGTGAATGTTGTCCAATGTGGGGTTTTTCTAGTTATTCCAACTTGGGTTGCTTCCTTGCACCATCCAAGGACAAAGTGCACCATCCAAGGACAAAGTGTTTTTAGAGTTTTCAGGTTTCTCTAACAGGAAGTCCAGGAGGTGGTTCTGAAAATGTAAGCTACAGTCACACTAGGAATAAACTGCTCCTTTACATCCAGCCGGTATAAAGGAAAGGCTACATACTGGATTTAAAGTGGAATTATTGTGTAAGCTTTCCTTTACTGGAAGAATAGACTGAATCAATATATGGGTAACAGCCATGCCTGGGATGAGTTGAAGCTTTGGAAATGACAAGCCTGTATGGGAAGGTTGCCATCCGCTGTGCATGACTAACATTGAAGTCTTTACAAACACTTCACATTGTCATGAGGTATATGGGGAAAGTGAATAGGATGGTGAATCCCTATATTGTGCAAGAGGAATAGATCTCTCTCTGAAGATCAGAAAGGGATCTATCTTTTTTTTTTTTTTCCTAAATTTGAAAAGTAACTCCAACAAGGTATTTTCAGAAAAGGCAGAGAAAAGTCCTAATCTCTACAAGCGTTCTACTAGTATGTGTCACTGTATAGGGTTATCTACCTGCATTTCCTGTCCCAGGCACGACAGGAAGTGGGAGGAAATATGCCTCGAGAATGGGAAATGCCACCTTTGACAGTTGCCATAGAAACAGGTGTCCCACTTGGGATATTTATTCCAAAATGTTATTCTAGTGACAGCTGTACAATTTAAGAATTCCCCTCACCTATGTGTCTGTGTCAAATGTCACAGGGATAGGAAGAGATGGCAGATCTCAGGGGGCACAGTTAGCAATAAGACTCCACCATACAATCCAAACTGCATAACTAGTGCTAGTTGTACTGCAGCATTGTTGTTACAGCATGGACAGGGTGGCCTTACTTCCTGAATGCTTTCATAAGGTAATTACAACTTGACCACTGCAGGTGAATGTTGTCCAATGTGGGGTTTTTCTAGTTATTCCAACTTGGGTTGCTTCCTTGCACCATCCAAGGACAAAGTGCACCATCCAAGGACAAAGTGTTTTTAGAGTTTTCAGGTTTCTCTAACAGGAAGTCCAGGAGGTGGTTCTGAAAATGTAAGCTACAGTCACACTAGGAATAAACTGCTCCTTTACATCCAGCCGGTATAAAGGAAAGGCTACATACTGGATTTAAAGTGGAATTATTGTGTAAGCTTTCCTTTACTGGAAGAATAGACTGAATCAATATATGGGTAACAGCCATGCCTGGGATGAGTTGAAGCTTTGGAAATGACAAGCCTGTATGGGAAGGTTGCCATCCGCTGTGCATGACTAACATTGAAGTCTTTACAAACACTTCACATTGTCATGAGGTATATGGGGAAAGTGAATAGGATGGTGAATCCCTATATTGTGCAAGAGACCCGGAGGCTTTATCTGAAGTCTCTGACAATTTCTAAGATGACAATAAAATGATTCACAGCACACTGTTTGCCCTGCCATTGTAGGCTTTTCATGAGGTGCTACATGTTTGCCAAGCAAACATTTTATGAAACACCTTTAGGAAGTACAGGTTTCACTGTTAAAACCAATCTTCAGCCAAAGTTTTCTTTACCATTGAATGCAGGAGAAGAGGAATAGATGTAACGCAAAGTTTTCATACAATAGTTTGTCCTCCAAACTGAGACACTCTATTCAACTTGACAACAGTAAGGGCCCATTTCCACTACACACGGAGCGATCATCGCACCGCATGCTAACTGCATCTTGCGCAAGTCAATGGAATAGTTTCGATTGACGCAAATTTTTGTTTTGCGCTGCAATCAGATTTACTTACCTGGGGCTTCCTCCAACACCTGGAAGCCTATGTGTCCCTCGCTGCAGTTCCACCCCAAGCTGGTCTCCCGGGCTTCCTTCCATAGCAGCCTTGCCAGGTCGGCAGCCTCAGCGCATGCACAAATTGGCCAATGACTGACCAATTTTAGCACTTACATTTAGTATGAGGGCTGACAGATTTTGAATGGTAGGAATAGATTGTGTAGTTCTAGCACAAAGTCAGACACCTGCAGCAAGCATGCAACCAGTGGGGTCAGACCAGAGTCAAAGCATCTGATCTGCGTATACTCATTCTGGGCGAGTGAGTTGTAGTATTGGGCAGAGTATCGGCACAAAAGTCAGGCAATTGGCATTATTAGAGAATGAAGCTGGCAGTCTCTGGTTTCCTCTCACTTCAGGTACCCTTTAACCTTTCTGTAAGCTATCCATCCCTAAAACAAAACCCCAAGTTGAGTTTTAAAGGAACCTACTTTTGGCTTCAGCAGCTGGAACGAGCATGCAGCCATAGGAGTCAGTACACGAAGTAGTATGTTTACAGGGAAACTGGCAATGGCATCTTGCTTGCTCCTCTCGCTTCAGATTTCCCCTAAAGTGCAGCTCTGGATACCAAGCAAATCAGTGACTGAGCTACTAATGCTGACCAGCAATACATGTAGCACAGCAGGAATACATTCCCATAAAAAAGGGGCCAGTAACACTAATTATAGGGAGACTGCATTAAGCTGAGCTGCATTCCTTTGGTTTCAAACTGTGCTACTGGCCATAATTCTGCGCTGTGTAGCGTATGCCACTTGCAAATGGACCAATCTGCATGTGACTGCGCCAATTCTAAGCTGAATAAGTGAACATAAAATGTACATCAACATGTAATTATTAGCACCTCATTGACCAATCCTACAAATAATACATAAAATATGCAACAACTCTAAATTATTGGCATCTCCACTCAGCTATTTAGCAGTGCTGTAGGCAAAAAGTTTATACACTCTACTCCACAAAATTACCTTTACAGGATAAGAGAATAGTAACTGATACAGTAACAGTCCGATAGTGTTATGCATATATGAAGAAATGTCTCATGGGTGAAGGGCAGCGTCAAATGGGGTAACATTAAATCCAAACTTACATCAAAAAGTATAATAATCAAAAAAGTCTCACATGCACATGCCAACATAATGAAATGGCAAAATGTGAATAAATGAGGATTGGCTCTTGGGTGCATGAAAAAGACAAACAATGCTTTATTACTAAGGCCCCGTTCACACTTGCGTTTTGGCAAGTAAACGGACCGGATCCTGATCGGATCCTGACCTGATCCTGATCAGAACCGTACGGTTCCGATCCAGATCCGGTCCGTTTGTATCAGGCATGCATCAGGCTGCCATCCGGATCCGTGGGCAAAAAATAGTTAAATATAAATAAAAAAATGTTCGGGTCAGCAGAAGGTGCACCTGGTGCACATGTACAATCAGGTTCCTCCGCTGTAGGCATCACCTCCACCTCCGACATTCTGCCAAAACAGCTCCAGCACGTGTGTCACTGCTGCTCCACTCCAGACATGCTTGGCCCATGTGTCCCCATCCGAAATGGCTGCTTGGATACGCATAGGAAGTGGGGTAGAATGTCAGGTTTTTGTAGGCAGTGTGTTCTGTGCCTTCCGTTTCACATTGGTTTCTGTGTTCCTGATGGTGCTGTCAGGCTCCGGTCCGGGTGCGTGGGCCGGAGATCCGGACACAAAAAATAGCGCATGTTGGAAAAGAGTCCGGATCCGGCTCCGTACTGTACGGAACGTACGTATGTGAACGTCCGCATAGCCTTTGCATTGCTATGCGGAACGTACGTTCCGTTTGTACAGTATGCGGTCCGGATCAGATCCGGAAAATCCGGATAGCGAACGCTAATGTGAACCGGGCCTTACAATCACATATATTAGACAAGTAGTACAAAAACATCAACCCTAGAACCCTAAAATCCCCCACTAAAACCCATAAAGACTCTCCCCACCACGTTTCCAACACCAAAGGGGCTGCAGTCCCCAACCTGTCAAAAAACCGGAGTCCTGTACTTTAGCAAAAAAAGATGATTTCTGTAGACGATTACACTGTTGAGTATAGTGGCTGTTATTATAGTGGCATGCAAATGGTAAAGTTCATGGCAGCCAGCAGCAAGCAATGAGTGGCATGTGGTAGTAAATGATGTTATTGTGATGATGAACAGATGATGAGAATCAAGGCAGCCATGCAAACCAGCAAAAGAAACAAAAAAACACAAAAATTGGCAAAACTAGCACATGAACACAGATGAATCAACCTGATGGCTTTTCTGAAGCATGAGACCAGCAAGGATAGCAGCATCCATGATTGTGTGACCGAGCAGGCTAATGGCACACCAAACCAACTGATGGCATGTACAGCACATACATGGAAAGTCCCCCAATCGCAGGGCATATGCTGTTTGTGGGTGATTCAAGCACAAAAAAATGAAGAAGCTCACTAGCCAGGTGAAGCGACCAGTCCCCCAATCGCAGGGTATATATACAGTCTTAGTGTGATGAACATAGTTACCAATCCTTTCATCAGAGGATCCAGACGATGGTGCAGCTACAGAGTTGTCTGAGCCACGAGTGCCATATGCTGCCCAACATGCATCATCCAGTGTGATAGGTCCAGGTCTACAAAGGTGTGGAAAAGGAGGAGCGCTGTCAGGAGAAGCCTGACATGTTTCGCTGCAACTAGCTGCTTTTTCAAAGGCAGACAGCCTTTGAAAAAGGCTGTCCGCCCACCCCCAAAACCGTCATCACCGCACGCCCACCAAACATCGTGTGGACGGCGAACATCGAGCGCAAATGCGCTCCACTGACGACCCAGCCATAAGCGCGGGGCGGCGTAAGGCAAGGAGCGTCAGAGCAGTAGCCGCCCACTGAGGAGGGAGGTGAATGGCAAGCCCGAACAGCACAGCCGCATCCAGCATAGGGACATGTGTGGAAAGACACACAACGTAAATTAAACACAAAAATGTGAAAACAACAATATGAGCACAAATAGCAACTATCCATAAACCTCCCTAAATAGCCGTGCCCGGCAAAAAATAGGGAGGAAATGGGAATCAATAAATTGTCATATAATCATAGATAGTGGACAATTGAGCCCACAGATACGGAAATCCGCATAAACAGCCAACGACATCCCAAAACTATATTGGGCATGACGCGGATATCCGTACATCTCAGTAAATCAGTATACATACCGGTAATAAAAGGAGGTGGAGAGTGACCGGCTCTTGTAAAAATATCACAACTGTGGGGATGTAAACAGAAAGAACACCCCCCCCCCCCCCCCCCCCCCGTCAGTATATACATTGGCCAACACCAAGCTACAGCCAAAGAAGGGGGACTAGACCCGAGAGAGTGAGGCAGGAGAGAATAGGTGGGCGGAGGTCAAAAAGGACCCCCGCAGATGGTAGCTAAAAGTGCACATAGGGATAGAGGGGAAGGGGGGAGAAAACAGGAGGAAGGGGGGGAGAGAGGAAGAGAAGGGGGGAGGGAAAGGGGAAAGAGAAAAAGGAAAAGAAAGAGAAAGAGGGGGGAGGGTTGCAAGGAGGGGGAGGAAGGGAGAGGAGAGGAGGGGGAGAGGAGGGAAGAAGAGAAAGAGAAGGGAACAGTAGGAAAAGAAGGGAGGGCAGAAGAGCAGATCAGAGAAGCATCCCAACAGGTTCAGGGATGTTAATAGTTATACTATGAAGGTTATTTGGGCAGAAACACTCGATAATTGATACTATCATTCAAACCCTTTGGTTCAGTGGCATTAAGGTTGAAAATCCAGCGGGATTCCAACTGTAAGAGGGCTCTATCGATATCACCACCTCTAGGATGCGTGTGTATCCTGTCTAGACCTACAAATCTAATGAAACTAGGATCACCTCTATGTTCCAAATGCACGTGTCTGGAGATAGATTTAAAATTGCAGTTTGCAATGTCACCCACATGATTTTTAATCCTTTCTTTAAAAGCTCTTGATGTCTTACCAATGTAAAAACATCCACATCTGCAATACAGTAGATAAATAACACCCACCGTATTGCAGTTAACAAAATGTCTTAATTGCCATTTTCGCCCATTGGGTAGCACCACAGACTTACCAATTTGCAGATACTGACAATAAACACCCTCCACAACTATATGTGCCCGTAACTGTACAGTGTTTCTGGGGACCAGTTTTGCCCCAGAAATGACTCGATGTAACACAGTTCCGCAGAGTTTTACTGCGTTTATAAGTAACCTGAGGGGAAGATGACACAAACTCCCTCACAGTCTTGTCGTTAGTTAACACATGCCAGTGTTGACAAAGTATCCTGTCAACCTCTCTATTTTGATCATTAAACCGAGTGATCAAACGCGTAAAATTGCTACTGGGGATATCCTTATCCTTTTTGGTCAGAAGAGTCATCCGATCCGCCGTTTTCGCACGTTTAATAGGCCTTCTTAAGCCACCGATCTTTGTACCCCCTCTCTCTAAAACGAGAGCGTAATAATTTGGCTTCCTTTTCAAAGGTAATCTCGTCACTACAATTGCGGCGTGCCCTCAGGTATTGACCTGTTGGAATACCGCGAATCGTGTGTATAGGGTGTGCGCTATTGGCATGCAGATATGCATTAGATGCAGTAGGTTTACGATATAAATTGGTCGACAGGAAGCCATCGGCACTGACATTAATCATAAGATCGAGGAAAGCTATGGAATGATCACTGCATTCCATCGTGAATTTTAAATTCCAATTGTTGCAATTAAGGGCAGTGACAAAGTCATGCAACAATTTCCTGCCACTAGTCCGAAACATAAGCACATCGTCTATGTACCTGTGCCACGCAACAATGTGGCACAGGTACATGACGAAGGCATCGTTGCCAAAAAGAGAGCGTTCCCAATCCCCCAGGTACAGGTTAGCCAGCGAGGGGGCACAAGTGGTTCCCATCGCGGCTCCCTGCACCTGGAGGTAGTATACGCCATCAAAAACGAACACATTATTCTGTAATATGAACGTTAGTAAATCAAGAATAAATTGGTTGTGAGGCATCTCTCCAATCTCCATCTCTGAAAGAAATTTACCCACAACCTCCACTCCCCTATCTTGTGGGATGCTGGAATAGAGGGCCTCCACATCCAGGGTCACCAGCAAAGAATCAGCAGGTAGCTGCAACCCCTCGAGAATTCCCAAAAGGTGCAGAGTATCCCGAACATATGAAGGTAAACGATGGACATGTGGCTGTAAATGCTTGTCCACATACACACTAATACGCTCAGATAGTGACCCATTGCCCGAGACGATGGGTCGTCCCGGCGGTCGATTCAAATTTTTATGTACTTTGGGTAGGGCATAAAATGTTGGTATAGTAGGGTTCTCCACTTTAAGAGTCGAACCCACCTCCGCCGTAATAATGCCCCGACCAATCGCGGTGTCGATAAGATCAAACAATATACGCTGATTAGTGATGACCCTGGATGCGGATACCCTCCGATACCATTCCTTATTGTTTAAAATCTTCTGACACATGTAGACATACTGTTCTGCCCTCATGACCACCACGTTCCCTCCCTTATCCGAGGGTTTAACAATGATGTCCCTATTACTGCGCAATTCCGTCAGTGTGCGGTGTTCATCACCAGATAAATTTGATCTATGATTGTTTGTTATCCATAAAGTGCATATATCTCTCTCCACCAACAAGACAAACGTATGGACACTAGGACACAGGGAGAAGGGAGGGAACGAGGCAGACCTGGGTTTAAATTGTTGATTAATCTGTTCACTTACAGTTCGCCTAGGGCCAGTCAATCCGAACAGGTCTTCCTCATCCTCCTGATCAGTTTCCTCACTCAACTTTACCAAGTCCATCAATGCTCTGTAATCCTGGTTAGACCAGTCTTTCCAATCTGCAATAGCTCCCCCTAGAGGGGCAGCACTTTTCCTCTTATGTAAGGATCTTAGTGTTAAATTCCGGCCAAACAGATGTAAATCCTTCACAAATTCAAACCTATCCAAACTATTATTGGGGCAAAAACCAAGGCCCTTGCCCAAAAGATCTATAGTGCCTTGGGAAAGCGTGTGACCAGAAATGTTCACCACTTGCAAATTGCCAGAAGGCATGGGCTGGGTTTGAATTGAAGGATGTACTACATCTGTGCAATCTGCTCCCCGTCCTCCCCTAAAAAAACAGCAGAGGAGGACTGGGAACCAGAAGGTCCACATGCTCCCAACTCAAATTCACTTTCCTCTCCCTGGGAGTCAGTGGCACTCGTGAGATATTTGTTAATAGGACCCACTTGCTTGCCTTTACCTTGTTTCTCTCTCTTTTTCTTACTATCTTTAATGGGTTTTGGCAAATTTTTACCACCAACTGATCTTGTTACTGGACGGTGCGGAATGTCAGGATGTAAATCAGTAGAGGACACTGAGCTCTTGTCCGCTCCCCCTACTGATGAGTCAGAGTCTTCAACAGCGCTAGAGCTGGCTGGAGCCTCAGCAGGTGCCTGTGGTAGTGGCTTTTTAGGAGGATGTCTATGTGGCAATTTTGCCTTTAGGAGGCAATTTAACCCACTTATAGGCGTAACCAAACTTGTACGCGTTATGCATACAGAGTTATCATCTGGCCGGGTGAACAAGGTTTAATGCTTTTTGAATCATGAAGAAGTTAAAATAGTTGCTATTTTTGAATCCAAGGTGCTGAGGAATCCCCCAGTTGTTCCAAAAGGCTGTTGGGAAGCAGCTGTTCCACCGCTTGCTGATCTGACCACATTGCAACTCTGTGCTGTCACCCTCACTATCATGAGAACACCAATGTTACAATAGGAAGTATCTGGCATCGCAACAACGCTGCAGCCTAATAGTCATAAATATAATATTTCCTCTAATATGTGTAGTATGTGTAATAGTGGGAAGCCTCTGGATAGTCTAGAGGTTCCCTGTAAGTCCTCCTAATCGTGCCTGTCAAAAAAATGTCTTCCGGCCATGGACAAGCGCAGCAGAACTGGGCATGCATGAGTAAAGTCTAAGCATACGCAGTAAAATGATGCCACTCATGCAGTGCTGTGTTTTTTTTTTCCTCTGTGCATGAGCACTTCATTCTACTTGGCATGCACAGACCTTACCAGTCGGGTTGTGCGTGTCCATGAACAGGAGTGTGGCTAGAAAAAAAACCTGAAAGCTATTCAACTGGCTTGAGTCCTATAAGTTTAGAAGGACTAATAAGGTAATTATCTAACTTTCTTATTTTTAGAACACTTCAGGTGTACTAGCTGCTGGTTAAGGAACCAGCTAACCATTTTCAAGTTATTTGAAATTTGTTTGTGACTACTTAGTGACTACTGCGTTTTCAATGGAAGCAATGTGACATACCGTATATACTCGTGTATAAGCCACGTTTTTGGGACCAAAAAGTGGCCCAAAAGTGGGGGTCTCGGCTTATACATGAGTCACAGGCATAATCAAAGTGAAATGTGCACCTCCCACCAGAGCAGTATGCTGTAATGGTTTATCTCCTACCTCCAGAATGTGCAGCCCAGCGTCCCCTCCCCTGGAGCAATATGCTTTTGATGTCTCCATTCTCCCCTCTGCTATGTGTCCCATTGCCAAAGTGGTATGTTGTAATGGTTTCTCTTCTTCCTCCGGAATGTTGCGACCCAGCGTCCCCTCCCCCGGAGTAATACACTTTTATATTTTCATGTTCCTCTCCGCTGTGTGTCCCATTGCCGAAGTAGTATGCGTAGTCCAGCTCCGAGTGTCCCCCTCACATATGCAGAGTGAGGCATAGCGAAACGTTTGCTCACTGGTCTGTGCTGACAGGATTCATTTTCATCTCCTCGATCAGTCACATTGATATGATGCCCTCTAGTGGTGCCTCACATTACGTGTGTCATAGAGACAAGACTGTGAGATAGACCAGCTGAAGATGAATCCTATCGGCACTGAGCGGTGAGTAAATGCTTCCCTCTACTTATGCGAGGGAGACTACGCATACCACTTCCGCAATGGGATACATACTGAATGGGGGAATGGAGACATAAAAGCATATCGTTTTGGGGAGGTGACGCTGGGCCACAACATTCCAGAGGTAGGAGAGAAGCCATTACAGCATACCACTCCTCAGCACAGCCTTGCCCAGTGTATACAATCTGCTCCCTTTTACTCCAATTACTATGATGTCACTATACTTGAAACAGAACTACCTCATGCAACAAGCACTGTATGTTAAGCCTACCCTCGGCATATACTCGGGTCAATCATTTTCCCCTGATTTTATTTTATGTATTTATTTTTTTATTTTTTTTTTAGAAGGTAAAAGTTGAGTGGTTGGCTTATACACGGGTCGCTTATACTTGAGTATATACGGTATATATCTGGAAAATAACAAATGTAATTGACTTGTTTAAGACAAAAATCTATAATTCTTTTAAGTTACCTATACATTACTCTATTTTCCTAGCAGATTCAATTACTATGATCAAATTTGACAGATAACTGTGCTTTCACGTGGCCGTAATTTGCGGCCAAAATCGATCAAAATTAAACGTTAGACAGATGGAAAGCTTTTGCTCGAAGGAGGTGGTTGGGTAGATGGCGTTCAGTATTAGGATGACCAATGAGCACCCAGCAGGTCTTTACCATGTAAAACCTGCTTTCCTGGTCCCATGGTAAGTGTTGTAGCAGAGTGTACGCTCAACTATATCCACTGGCGCGCCTCCTCCTGTGTCTTCCCTTCATCGCCACTGAGGTACCTGTAGCTGACGACTTGACGGCATGTGCATGGTCAAGTATATCCCACCACGTTACTGGGTACAGGCACCCAGGGGCCATGGACAGGAGAGCCGAGGATAGATGCGAGTACACTCTGCTGCAACACTCACCACGGGCCAGGGGGAGGCATATCTGAGGGTCTTGGCAGGTGGAGGTGGCTCCACAGATTTCTGTGTACAATACACTAGCAGCAATAGATCCCTTTCTGATCAGAGAGGGATCTGATAGTTCAATCTGCTGCCACATCTGCTAATGTATGGGCACCTTTAGGTGACCCTTGCACTTTCAAACAAACCACTTTTTTTCCACAGAAGAGGTCAATGGGATCAAAGTTATTTTTATTACAAAAAGTGTTCTACATCACATACACTACATAGGTAATGAGTTAAAGGACCACTATCGCGGAAAAAGTAGGCTATTAAAATCTGACAGAACCGACAAGTTTTGGGCCATTCCATCTCCTCATTGGGTATTCTCAGGGTTTTCTTTATTTTCAACAGCAGTTCCTGAATAGCAGTTTAACTGCCAAAATAGTAAGATGCCAGCCAGCCTCCCTACTCACTTGCATACTAATTTCTCAGTTAGACTTTGAAACTGCTGTTCAGGAAATGCTGTTGAAAACAAAGGAAACCCTGAGAATTCCCCATGAGATGGACTGGCCCAAAACCTGTCGGTTCTGTTAGATTTTAAATGCCTACTTTTTTTTTTGCAATAATGGTCCTTTAACATATTCTTTCAATGTGTACAGTGCACCCGTGGTAGAAAAAAATGTGGTTGTGTAGGACTGAAATACCAAGCAATACCTACATGTTTTAAAACTACATAGTGGTGTAGTGTATTGCACTGCTGGGTCCGTAGTTCGAGTGTGGGCCAGGTCACTATGTGCCTGAAGTGTGTATGTTCTACCTAGGCTTGCTTGAGTTCCCCTGGCACTCTGGTTTCCTCCCACAAATCTAGAATATCAGAGGTAAGATCATTTTCTTCCACCAAAACAAATTGGCCTTGGGTCCTGATGGACATTTGACTACGGTCAAGGCCAAGTTTGTACTTTTTACTGGCCGTGGGAAGGGGAGATAGAAAGATTGTGTATATGTACAGTCAGTGCCATGCTAAAGATCGAGCAATGATTGCTATGAGGGACACAGATTACACATTTTTAAACCTTGAAGGAAGGGTTTGGAAGAGTAGTGGACAGTACTTTAAAAACAAAAAGCACAACCAGGTACCATATTTTTATTTTTCAATTGCATAGATATAGCAAACACTATTATTATTTTTTATTTATATACCGCCAACATCTTCCGTAGCACTGTACATAGTACAAACAAATAATTGGGAACAAATATACATTATTATTATTTAGTATTTATATAGCGCCGACATATTACACAGCGCTGTACAGTGTGTATATATATATATATATATATATATATATATATATATATAGTCACTAACTGTCCCTCAAAGGAGCTCACAATCTAATCCCTACCATTGCCATATGTCTATATTATGTAGTGTAAGTACTGTAGTCTAGGGCCAATTTTTTAGGGGGAGCCAATTAACGTATCCGTATGTTTTTGGAATGTGGGAGGAAACCGGAGTGCCCGGAGGAAACCCACGCAGACACGGAGAGAACATACAAACTCTTTGCAGATAGTGCCCTGGCTGGGATTCAAACCAGGGACCCAGCGCTGCAAGGCGAGAGAGCTAACCACTACGCCACTGTGCTGCCCTATACATACGAAATACAAGACACTGTACAGTCATGACATTGAATATAATAAATACAAATACATACATAGTTGATGTGTAGTTGGTACATGTGCATATGTTAAAATTACAGCGGTATGAGAAACACTAGGAGGAGGTCCCTGCCCTTGCGGGCTTACAACCTAGAGGGTAGTGGGGAAGAAACAACAGGGAAGGAGACACAGGGGTTGGTGGGTGAGCCAGTGTGCATTCAGTGCTGCCTAAAGCAAATTATAGTCTTGTCTGAACAGGTGTGTTTTCAGAGTACATTTGAAGGTTTCTAGACTCGGCATCACGAACCTCCTGAGGGAGAGAGTTCCAAAGGAAAGGGACAGCCCGTGAGAAGTCATGGATGCGAGAGTGAGAGGAGGTGACTAGGCTGGAGGACAAAAGGGTCTCCTGTGAGGAACGGAGGGTCCGGGCGGAGAGGTATCTGGAGATTAAAGAGGAAATGTATGGAGGTGATAGCTTGTGTAGAGCTTTGTATGCAAGCGTGAGAAGTTTCAACTGGATCATTTGGGCAACTGGTAACCAATGGAGGGATTGGCAGAGAGGGGCTGCCTCAGAGGATCTAGAAGAGAGGTGGATGAGACGGGCAGCTTAGTTTAGTAGGGATTGGAGAGGTGCCAGTCTGCTTTTTGGTAGACCGCAGAGTAGGGTGTTAAAGTAATCAAGACGGGAGATGATTAGGGCATGCACAAGCATTTTAGTTTCTTCTTGTGAGAGGAAGGGATGGATTCTGGAAATGTTTTTGAGATGGAAGTAGCAGGAGGTAGTTTATGTGGAATAAAGGAGAGCTCAGAGTCCAGAGTTACCCCCAGGCAAAGAGCTTTGGGGGTTGATGCTATTGGGGTGTTATCTACATTGATTGTGACAATGGAAGGTGGAACAGAGAGCAAAGGTGAAAATATCACAATCTTCATTTTTCTCATATTGAGTTTAAGGAAGCGGGATAACATAAATGTAGATACAGCGGATAGACATTCGGGGACTTTTGATAGTAGTGTGGAGAGGTCTGGGGCAGAACAATAAATGTGTGTGTTATCAGCATAGAGGTGATATTGAAACTCAAAAGAGCTTATTTGTCCCAGGCCGTGGGTGTAAATGGAAAAGAGGAGGGGTCCAAGGGCGGAGCTTTGTGGTACTCCCACAGACAGTGGGCGCAGAGAGGAGTTGGTATTGGCATAGGAGACCATGAAGGAACTTTCAGACAGGTAAGAGTTGATCCAGGAGTGTGCTAGGCCCTTGATTCCCAGTGTTGAGAGGGTCTGGAGAAGTAGGGTATGATCAACCGTGTCAAACGCGGAGGACAGATCTAGGAGTATTAGTACCGAAAATCTGCCTTTGGCTTTAGCAACTAGGAGGTCATTTGCAACCTTAGTGAGAACTCTTTGCGTAGAGTGTTGAGGGCGGAAGCCAGACTGGAAGGGGTCCAACAGGGAATTATCAGAGAGAAAGTTAGACAACTCTGAGTAAATGTGGCATTCCAGCAGTTTGGAGGCAAAGGGGAGGAGAGAGACTGGGTGGTAATTAGAAAGGGCAGTAGGGTCTAAGGAGGTTTTTTTAGGGGTGTTATGATAGCTTGTTTAAATGAAGAAGGGAAAATGCCAGTAGAGATGGAAAGATTAAACACTGTTGTTAAAGCAGGAATGAGGGGGGAGGAGAGCTGGGGGATAAGATGAGAGGGAATAGGGTCCAAGGCGCATGTAGTAAGATGAGCTTTAGAGATTGGTGAAGAAAGAAGATGTTCAGTTAAGGCAGAGAAGGCTGTTAGCAAGGAGGAGGTTTGAGTGAGTGTGTGGTTATGGAGAGGGATAGTTGATAGTTGGGGAGCTGCC
Source organism: Hyperolius riggenbachi (assembly GCF_040937935.1). NCBI lineage: Eukaryota > Metazoa > Chordata > Amphibia > Anura > Hyperoliidae > Hyperolius > Hyperolius riggenbachi. Next base: position 211,212,808 of record NC_090649.1, on the reverse strand, counting down.
AGGAAGAGAGGAAAAGGAAGAGGTGATTGGACCGGTGAAGAGGGATGCTTTTGAAAGCTGTTCTGTAGTGTTTCAATTTTGTTCACGAAGTATGCTGCAAAGTCTTCTGCAGACAAGCATGTGGTTGTAGGGGGAGGTGGGGGGGGGGTGAAGAAGAGAGCTGAAGGTGTTAAAAAGTTGTTTAGGGTTATGGGATTGTGGTGAAATAAGTGTAGAGAAGTATGACTGCTTTGCAAGTGAGAGAGCATCCCTGAGCTGCAGCAGCGTGTTTTTATAGTGGGCGAAGTCATCTGCATTGGAGCTTTTCCTCCACTGCCGTTCTGCTGCCCTGGACTGTCTTTTCAGTTGTTTGATGGGTTCAGTCAGCCAGGGCTGTCTGTTGATGCGGCGGGGGCGGAAGTTGGTGAGAGGGGCGGCTGTGTTCATGACAGCGGTGACTGTGGTGGAGTAGTAGATGGATGCTGTCTCGGGGTCAGTGTAAGATGACAGGGAGCCCAGAGGTTTCAGAGAATCGGCTAGGGAGCAGAGGTCGAGGTTGCGATAATTCCTGCATAAAAATTCATGGAAAACAAAATTGTTCGAGGGAAAAAATGGCATACAATCAAAGCCTAGTTTGTATTGAAAAAAAACAATATATATTTCATTTGTGTCATAAGTAGGGATAAAGTTATTCATGATTAAATAAGGACATAGCTAAACTATCAAAACTGCTCTGGTCCATAAGTGGGAAACAAGGTCTGGATGCAAAGTGGTTACTGTTACAAAAATCTTAAAATTTAAAATGCACAAAACGTACTTCTTAATTGTATATGTATACATGTATTTTAAATTTTAAGATTTTCGCGACAGATGTCTTTTAAGCAAATGCGACCCTCAGCCAGTCTCTTGTCTCTAATCTGTTGACCTGCTGCTGCAGCTCCAAGCCCCTAGTCAGTCATTCTCACTGGGCATGCAGTTCCTTTTCTTAGGTGACATCACTTTTCTGCGCCTGCACCCTGGGGTTTCTATGACCTATCTGTCGGCCTCAGCGGCGGGTGATAACTCCCCAGCTATCACTAAAATGAAGTCACTTATGACTTGATGTAAGCTGCAGAGCTTTTCCGCCCTTCCTACACAACTCTTATAAGTTAGAGGACTCAGAGACCAGGGAGTAACAGCTCGCAGTCTGTTTAAAGTGAACCGTAACTAAGTAAAAATAAAAAAGTTTAACTTACCTGGGGCTACCACCAGCCCCCTGTAGACATCCTTTGCCTGCGCCGTCAATCACTGATCCTCTGGTTCCCCACAACCAGCTAGTTTCTTTTTCAGTGACTGGCCAGTCGCTGGACCAGTGTGCCTGCGTGGCCCTCGATCGCGCTCTCCTCACCGTGACCATCTTCCTACACATGCGCAGTGCACATACTGTGCGTACGTCAGTGGCGTAGCTAAGGAGCTGTGGGCCCCCGATGCAAGTTTTACAATGGGGGCCCCCCAAGCACTCTATACATAACAATTGATACGGCGCACCAAAAGCTGCCAATGGCAAATACAGTGCCAGAGGTGCAAGAAGGGGATGGGGAGCAGTTTGTTAATGATTACCACTATTCAAAATATTTATAGAAGTGATTATTATGAGTACAGGACCAATAGAGAGCTAAAACTGTAGTTGAGGGAGGGCCCTTTGGAGCCCCTCTGGCCCAAGGGCCCGATGCGGTTGCTACCTCTGCAGCCCCTATTGTTAAGCCCCTGGCGTACGTATGTAGTGCGCATGGGCAGGACGGAAGCGCGATCGAGGATGGCGTGGTCAGGGCTGCGCACTGGCCCGGCAACTAGCTGGCTGGAGTGGGGAACCGGATGATCAGTGAGTGACAGTGTGGGCACAGGATGTCTGCAGGGGGCTGGTGGAAGCCCCAGGTAAGTCAGACTTTATTTTTACTCGTTTGAGGTTTACTTTAACCTACCTGTTCGCTGTTGGTTGGTAGCCCCTTTGTTCCTCAAGTTATGGACCGCATCTGACCCTGGGTGAGACTGTGTGCAAAATGGGCTGCTGGCGGTATCATGGACTAGCTAGCCCCTAGCTGCTATTGTCATATTTGGCAGATTCATTGCCTGAGTGTCAGCCTGCTGCCTGCCCCTTATTGCCATCCTACACCCTGGCCATTGTGACCTTGCCACAAATCCAGCCATGATTTGGTAGTGATTACATTGTTAGCCATCTGAGTTGACAGCTAGTCACAAGACTAAATATACTCCGTTAAGCAAGCTTGAAAATGTTAACACTATATTAATACAAAATAAATAATAATGAAAAACGGCAGTGTGACTTCTCCGTGCCCAGCCAAGCAGGTTCAGACTCCCTATTCAAACAAACAAGGGGAAAGATGATTTCCCAAATGATGTCCCTCCCACTAACAAATACCCCTCATAAGTCAGTTGTTTTTCCTACCAGTATATGATCTATTCTAAGCAGTTTGTGGTGGAGTGAAATATCACACTGAGCAATGGCTCACTCCAGTCCATGTTTGATAATCTCATATGAGGTATGAAGTATATTGGCTGATTTACAATTACAAATCAGTTCCACCAGAGCTTCCCTTTCCCTTGCACAGTTTGATAGAAAGTATGTTAAATTTAACACCAGATTGAAAAATAATATTGCGAAATTGGAGGTTTTCTGTTACAGAGATAAAGGATAAAATTCCAACATGAGTGACATGATTACACCTCAAAAACTGTAAATGGGAGAGGAGAGATTTTGTATAAAAGAATACTCCCAAATCTATTGTGAAAAAAGAATGAGGAGGTTAGTTTTGGGTCAGCACAAGATACTGATAGACATATCACATGTTTTATCTGCCCAGTCAGGAAGATCAATGAATTAATGTTTTCTCTTCTGTAACTGCCATGTTTGGGGAAAAAGTACAGGGGTCAGCACAATTACTACATATAACAAAAAGAACGAGGGAACCATAAAAGAACTCACAGAGCAGGGGGGAAGCATAGAAACAGGAAAGGGATAGCCAAAGCACAATGGCAACAGAAGTAACATTTAATGTCTTCAATGTAACATTCTTGCAGCTAAGTTGTCACTTGGATTATATTTTCCTCCTATCCACCGACCCCTGGCAAAAATATGGAATCACTACTGTTGTAGGATGTTCACCCACAGTAGATGTGTTACTTTGTAGACAAGAAAACACATCACAGATATACACACAACTATTTTATCTAACACCTGAACATTCTGGCTTTGTAAAATATACCTCACGAAATTTAATTAAATGATGTAATTAATGATATCTCTCTTTTTAAGATCAAGTATAGGTGAAATGATGGGAATCCTCGGGAGGAGGGGGGTGGGTGGGAATAAACAAGGTGAAACAAACACATACACAAGTCTAATTATGCAAATTTGTGAAGTCAAAAGAGAGCTATTGCACCTAGATGACTGGAAACATGGAACAAACAAGCAAACTGTTATGCTGGATACACACGGTGCGTTCGTGCACTCGATTTTCCCGTCGATTCCCGTCGATTCGTTTATTTCCAACATGTCCGATTTGGATTTTGATGGATCGTTAGGTCGATTCGGCATACTTTGCATGCGAATCGACCTAACGATCCATCGAAATCCAAATCGGACATGTTGGAAATAAACGAATCGACGGAAAAATCGAGTGCACGAACGCACCGTGTGTATCCAGCATTAGTTGAAACAATGGAAAGGATTATAAAACGCCTTCAAACAGGTAAATCAACCATGTGTGGCAAAAGATGTTGCCTGTTCCCACTTGGCAGTGTCTAGAATTTTGAGCAAGTGCAAACAAAATAAACAAAAAACTTTTAAGAAGACATTGGCCTCGATTCATCAACACTTAGCAAATTTGTTAACAACAGTTTGGTAAAATACCGAATTTGTTAACTTCATTTCAGGATTCATCAAAGTTATCTACAGCTGTTAGCGAACATTCGTTAACGATTCGGTAACGATTCGCTAAAACGGAAGAAAGTGCAATTCATGAAAAAGAAAGTGGGCGTGGTTTAGCGTTACATTTAGGATTAGTTATCTCCTTCACTGCTCTGTCGTTATTCCTGTCAGATCATTGCTGACAGAGAAGATGGAGCCATTTGAAGTGGTTATGTATCAGCTGAGAGTGATTCAAAGGCGCAGAAGGGCAAGAATAAGGTCTGCAACCATATAAATTTGTAAGAGAATAGATTTATTTGCTATAACACGACATCTGCATTTCTCTTGAATCATCTTGTAAGAGAACACAGGCAGTGCCAGGGTTAACTAATTTTGCTAGCTGCACTATAATTTTTTAGAAAAGGCTCCTATCAAATTGTGGGATTGTCCCAACCACTTCCAGAATCCTGGTCCAGGTGTTAAGCCCTATTCAGAATGTTGCTACGTAGTGCTCAAAGGACTGCCTTTTACCCACAATTCCATGGGAATCTTATGGCCTTGTGTTAAATTACCGCTGTAAAATGGAAATATCGACACGTTACCGAATGGTTACCGAATTGTTATCGAATTCACACCGAATGCCGAAAAACCTTGATGAATACAACTAGAAATCGCTAAACTTCGAATTCGGTAATTTAACAAACTGGAAAAAGTTATCTCAAAGACAATGATGAATCGAGGCCATTGTAGGGTTGTAAAAATCAAAGTCAATGTTTTGACAGGAAAACACTTCTTTAAACCTATGTGGGCAGTGGGGTGGGATTATTCCCAAGTCTAAAGCTAAGAAGGGGGGTGGTGGTGGTAACTACCGCATGCAAGTGCCCCCAGGGCTCCAAGAACTAACTATTGGTGATAAACTTTCTGTTTACTAAGGATATTGATGTGGGAGCATTAATAACAAGTATATTACTTAATATACTTTTTTTTTTACAGTGGAAAGGAATACCCAGATAGCTCATGGTGAGTGACCCAGAACCACCTCGAAGGTATACAAGAGACCAAAAAGCCTTCTATTAAAAGGAAAAGCTAAATGTAATTCTGCTAAATACCTTCTGTTTTAACCATGTGAGCCCAGAGGTTTATACCCCCTAGTGACCAGGCCATGTTTTACAATTTGGCACTTCACAAATTTAATGGTTTATTGCTCGGCCAATACAACTTAGCATCCAAATGAATTTTACCTCCTTTTCTTCTCACAAATAGAGCTTTATTTTGGTGGCATTTGATTGCTGCTGCTATTTTTAGCTTTTATTTTAATAATGAAAAAAGCCTGAAATTTTGTTTAAAAAAAATAAACCATACAGATAAGTTATTCCTTTCCCCTAAATTGGTCCTAGACTAAGATACATACACTACACAATACTTGCATAGACCTATGGCAGGGATTAGATTGTGAGCTCCTCTGAGGGACCGTTATTGACAAGACAATATACTCTGTACAGTGCAGCTAAATATGTCAGCGCTATATAAATACTTAAATTATTATTTATTTAAAAAACAACAGCCTGCCAGCGCCACTAATTGGCTGGCAGGCTGAGGGCTGGGACCGGCTGTGCACACTGATATGATCTCCTGTAAAATCTCGTTCCTCGCGAGAAGACATATATATATGCATCGTGGAGGAACAAGAGAGCCGTGGACCCGCCGCCATTCTGCATTAGGCAGTCCTCAAGAAGTTAAGATGGCAAAATTACATTCAGCTTTTCACACAGTATATCTGCCAACAACATGAGAATGGGGTTAATTCACTATAACAAATAGCGAGCGTTACCTCCTGTAACGCTCGCTATCTCCTTTTGCTCCCCTTACTGCACGCTTAGTGTGCCTTATCAGAGTTATCATGCCTTATCAGAGTTAGCATGCCTTATCAGAATAGCATAGCGAGCGCTACGAACTTATGCTCTCGTCATTGCCAATTAGCAGGCATAAGTTTGTTGCGCTCGCTAGGCTACTCTGATAAGGCTTGTTTTCTGATTAAGCATGCAGTAAGGTAAGCAAAAGGAGATAGCGAGATACAGGAGGTAATGCTTGTGATTTGTTATAGTGAATGAACCCCTTATGTGTCTATTACCAAGTGAAACCTGATATATCTGGCTGCAAACTTAGCCTAATCGGCTCAATTTAGAGGCACGGCTTGTGCAAATTTGCATTTGCTTTCCCTTACCAGAATATGCAGGGTCTTACAACTAAGTACACCGCAAAATTTTGCCCTAAAGGTGCATACACACATCAGACTATGGTCTTTGGAAAATGAAAGATCACAGACCAATCTTACCACCCTTCATGTAGTATGAGAGCCATACTCTACACAGTCTTTTCTATGGAGCTGAACTCCACATCAGAAAAAAACCTTTGCAAGATGCTGCACACACAGATGCTGTACAGACACAAAAGATCAGTATCTGCAAAAGATCTGTTCCTGCCAAAAATCCATTCCTGCAAATTGCAATGATAGTCTATGACATCTGCAGATCATCATACACACATGATTTAACTGACATTCATCTGCAGATCAGATCTACCAGGATGGATTTTCAGATCTGCAGATGATTGCTTGATCTGCAGATGAATGTCAGTTAAATCATGTGTGTATGATGATCTGCAGATCTCATAGACTATCATTGCAATTTGCAGGAATGGGTCTTTGGCAGGAACAGATCTTTTGCAGATACTGATCTTTTGTGTCTGTACAGCATCTGTGTGTGCAGCATCTTGCAAAGATTTTTTTCTGATGTGGAGTTCAGCTCCATAGAAAAGACTGTGTAGAGTATGGCTCTCATACTACATGAAGGGTGGTAAGATTGGTCTGTGATCTTTCATTTTCCAAAGACTATGGTCTGATGTGTGTATGCACCCTTAGTCTGTGAAACATTTAGCACTTTAACAGGGGTGCTGCGGGTAGGCCCTCCATGAAACGGGGAGTGGCATAAACTGAGATCCAAGTCCTCTCACTGCTCGGAAACACTGTAGCTGCACCCCGGGTGAGGAAGCTGAGAAGTGAGGGCAACACCCCCAAGCATGGCCACCCCAAAGGAAGAGCCATCCACACCCGCCCCCCTAAAGGATAGGTAACAACCTTTTAATGCATTGCGTCCATCTGTATCAGTATAAAATCTGCAAAATGACAACAACTTGGGAGCCACACTGAGAAAGGGGAGCAATACAGGAGCCACCCCAAGCTAGTCAAAGCTCAGGGGTGGCTCCTATGCATCGCACCCTGGGAGGGGGGTTGGACAGGCACAGGCGGCTCACTCCAGGGCTGCCACCATTCTTTTCTGCTTTTAACTCTTTGTAGAAATGCGTAAGGGGTACTAATGTATTTCACCTGGGTGGGAGGTGGACATCTGAGGATCTCCCCTTGGTAGTAAAGATAAACTCTAAATTCCACCATAAGCCACCTTGGGCCTACCACATGTGTGGCAGGAGCTACCCTGACCTCCTCCTGGGCACTAGAGGTGGGAATAAGCCCAGTGTCAAAAACCTTAAATATGGGAGCTCTGTAAAGGGGGAGGAAGGATTTACTGCCTGGAGGTTCCAGAGCAACGCCTAATCTTATGGATTATGTAGGCTGGTGTTATTCAAGGGGCGGATCCCCATGCCTGTTGGCCCACACCATCTTGCATGGGAAAAAGAGTCAAGTGTTTGGGAGGAGGTACCCCTAGCTGTTTATTTTTTAAATGTGGCCATATTTGTTGCAAGTCTTCCTAAGGAATAGTAACATTCAGTTTCATTTTCCAATGTGTTGGGTTTTAAGTGTGATCTGTTTTTTATTATTATTATTAAAGTATGGTTACAATTTCCAAATTTGTATTCAATCCACTCCTTTCCTCTTGCAAAAGGTAAATATGATATATTTGAGAATAAAATGCAATCCAAATAAGTAATGTATCCATACTGCAAACTGATACTTATGCTAATGCACCAAACTTAAACAGGTCAGTAGTGCAGTGTTGCTTGACGCTAAGAAAAATTAATTTGTACTTCAGAAAGTCTCTGCATTTTGATGTTGTTATGGAGCACCGCTCATCTGTGCTGAGGCGTCTGACATCTGGAGAGCTCTTGTTAGACCCGTAAATATCAGTATATGCTCAGAATGGTAATCACTCAGCTCACATCTGGACAGCCTTACATAGGGCTTGATCAACTAAAGCTTGGAAGCCAGTTGAGAACATTGGAGGCCATTAGTGATTCAGAAAACCTAGACTAGGTTTTATTTTTCAAAACCTGCAAGCTATTAACGGATAAGAGTTTGCAACCCCCACCTGAGATAAAAAGTTAGTAAATTAATGTTCGCTCTATTCGTGTTGCTTGCACCTATCTACAGTGAAAACTTATCTAGAAAGCCCAATCCCAGAAAAAATAAATAACAAATATTTTAGGTTTTGATAGTGTAGTAAGAGGATATAACCTCTTGGATTTTTATTGTTGTCTTGTCCCCCATCTTTGAGAGTTTTCATCACTTCGTGTCTTTTATAACAGTGACTGAGACCGCAGCAAAGAAAACTGAGTGAGGAACAGTGGTGAAGGGCTAACCGTTTTCATATTACAGCTATAAGATTCCCACCATGGAGGTCATAGGGACAGAAGGTGCGGGAATATTTCTCCAGTGAAGTCAGAGAAAACAAAATCAACCAAAACCATCTATCCCTACTATTGAAAACTAAGATATTTATTTTCCTGGAATTGGGCTTTAATATATTTAGGAAAGCCATGATTTATTTCAAAAATAGTTTCCACTGTGGGTGTGCACAAGACTGCAGTCTCACAAGTGATAATTTACTGAGACCATTATGTTTTGGTATGATCCCGGTAAGCGTAAGTATGCCGCCAGTGAGCTGGGCACAGGGTGAGCCAAATGATGGCTTGCCCTGCTGCTGCTCAAATCCCCAGCAGCATTAAATTATCTTCCCCTAGTAGTAGCACCCGCGCACTATAGCAGTACTGCCATAGCACTGCCTAGTTCTGGTGCCATGCACCAAAACCACCTGTTTTGCCCAGTAAGGTTTAGTTCACACTACAAATCACAGAAAGCAAATGCATTGATGATTTTCCAGGCAATTTTGAAGGAATGTGCAACTTTGCAGCATACCTTCAAGTGCAAATACTTGATATACTAGAAAATGTTGCATGCAACACAATTGGGATTTAATGAAAATTGCAATGCTGCAGTGGGACCACCCACACTGGGTTACACTTTAAGAGCATTTGCCAATCGCTGGTGATCAGCAAATGCCCTGCAAACCCTGCTAGTGTGAACTAGCCCTAAGGCTGGTTTCACACCAGGACGTTGCATTTTAGGGGACGTTATGGTCGCATAACGTGCCCCTAACGCAATGCCTGGTGCTCTCTAATGTGGACGTCAGAGTGAGCCGCGTTGTGCAGCTTACTCTGGCATCTGTGATGCCGTGATGCGCACTCTTGGACGCATGCGGCATCACGTGGTCCCGCCCGGCCAATCGCCGCACAGAGCGGCCGCTCCAGGTAGTAAACACTGCACGTCACTGAGTGCAGTGAATATTAATTAGCCATGTGCTTGGCCGCTCTCTGCTCCTCCCCAACATTACTGCGCATGTCCAAGCAGTCTAACGCAGCTCTGCCGCTTACAAAGTACTGCATGCAGTACGTTGTGTAATGGCGCAGCGTTACTGAGTAACGCAACGTGGGCACTGTGAATGGCCCATTGATTTTTCATTGCTGTGCGGTGGGGTGCGTTACAGGCTGCACTAACGTGCGCCTGTAACGTCCCACTGTGAAACCAGCCTAAGGGTACAAATGTTTGCCACCTTATTGCAGAAAAATCCAGTCCAAGCTTGCCGGTTCATTTATATATTTCCTTGTCCGTGAGGGTTTTCCAGCACCTTTTGATAGCATGGCCAATGAGATGCAAATAATTAGAACTGATGCATAATTCTGCAAATATATACAGCTTGAGGTTGCATTCACAGTGGGACTTTGCGTTGTAATGCAATGTTAAAGTCACAACGCAGCATTACAACGCAACGCAAAAAAAAGGATTAGCATTGCAGTGCGGTAAGCTGCGTTATAAGACTTTATAATGCAGCTCCACAACGTCCCACTGGGAATGAGACCTGAAAATGGAAAAATAATGCCACCATGGCATGATTTGATTTATCCATTTTCAAGCTGCATTGATTTGCATACATTTGCATAATCCAGCATCTACTTGGAATTATTTGCATCTCATCTACCATGCCTAATTGTGATGACATACCCCCTTCTCTGTCCAGCAAAAATACATTTTCCAGTTCTTGGTCTAGTATTTTTTTGTCCGTCTGCTTCGGAGCAGTCTGGGCACCTATGCACATGACATCAACATATGTACATGGGTGTCTTATTGCAACAAAGGTAGTGTTTTCATGAGTTATTTTGAGGTCCTCATTAAGTTGACAAGTAGTTAAATAACCAACTATATATATGCGTCTTCCCTCCTCCATGCTGCATAGACCTTGCACAGCCTTGATCAGGTGCTACGTGCCAGCACTGTGCACAACAAGCACAAGAACATGATTTCCAGATCCACTGCAGAAGAAAAGCTTGGGTACAGAAAGGAGATGTTGGTCTGGGTTTCAGAGCACTTTTTAAGGTCCTGAAAATAGCTCCAAACATTTTCATGCATATAAGTTAGTGATGGCTTTTCAATTGTCCATGTAAATCATGCATTTATCACGTAGTTTCTGGTACCACAAATGAAAGTAATGTTGGTGGAATTTCAATTATAATTAATCCACAAACAATATGTCCACTTACATTCTTGCAGGGTTAACACAAGCTCTCTATTTATTTACTCCTAACAATAAAGTGACTTTCATTGTCAGATAAAATCACTAGTTAAACAGTGTTTCAACCTGTCACAACACATTGAATTTTCCCAAAGGTTGATGGTAATCTGTGCAGGGACACAGTGGGCCATAGATTCCTGCTCTACCAAGCTTAGAGTCATGTGTTCTGGTTGAGGCACTGCGTGGACCAAGGTCATGGTGATCTCATGCAGAGATTCAGTGTAGAGCTCCCAACAAGTGTCACATACTCAGTGTTTTCTTCTTATTCTACAGTAGTCACTTGTAATCACTGGGCCAAATCCTCTCTCTGATGTGCCCTCCTATTCCCTTCCTTTGATATGTTTCTCCAGGAGTGCTACTGAGTCTTTTCCCAGTGGTGTGTAAAAACAGGCTTTTTTTGTTTTATTTGCTTGAGTTCAACCTAGCAGGGTACTTATGCTTTACTGAGATGCAGGATATTTAGAATGTGCCGTGGTGTAGAACACATTCCTTTTTATTTACTGCCTTCATGTCTTGTTTTTCTGCCCCATCTTTCAGTGGTTCATGAAACCTTTCTCTAGCAACAGTGGTCTTTGAATGGCAGAAAAAGAGATTAGTGTACTCTAGTTCAAATGCACATTATGACCAGAGCAGCAGTTCTTGGGAATTGCACAGAATGAATGGCATTATTAAATGTAGCACACTATCCTGCATCGTTTGTTTAGACTAATCTGCAAAGACCACCCTCCACTTCAAAGTTATTTCCTTGTCCGATTTTAGAGTATCTCTCTTATTCAAAAAGACATAGTTCATATTTTAAAATAGAGGTTCCCAAAAGTTTTCAAACAATTACACAGCACACATCATTTGTTACATGTAAATACTATTACATAACCATAACATTACCACAATGTTAAGCAAGAGGCACTGTACCTCCATAGTCAATTGTCTAACCTTGATTGGATGTCTGGTTCTACTTATTGGCTGTCTGATTGTACTGTGTTGGCTATGTATCCTATGCTGGGCTTCTGGACTGGACTGTGCTGACATTGATAGGCTGAGGTAGGGAAAGCTAGAGCAATCCAGTGTGACAAATACACGGCAGTGGAACTGCTCTGAATAGGTGATGCATTACACACAGATATGTGTTGAGCAAGCTGGTTGGAAACAACAGTCTTAAAAGAGTTATAGTGAACCAAAAGTTGATCTGTAAATTGTCATAAAAGTAGAGCATAGAAGTAGAATTGTTTTTCAGCAATGGTTTCTTATGTGATCTACTGTATATTACTCGGTATTATTTGTATGATGGCTTTTCCTTCTACCCCATTCTCTACAATACACTTATGTACAGTAAACCTATGCTCAACTGTTTAGAGGGGGAGTGAAAACTAGGGCTGAGTCATTTATTGTTCCCGCCCCTTCCTTCTTCAATAAGCTGCTCCTATTGGTTAACTGTCACTAGGCTGTGTCCTCACGATCACAATTTATGTGCTATATATATATATATATATATATATATATATATATATATATATATATATATATATATATATATATGTTTATTTTTTTTTATCAAATTCTTGTGTTTCAGAGACTCTCAAAATTAGAAGGAAGGCACAAAGGTGTTTTAAAGTTATTTTTTTACTGGATGGGTGTCTGAAAAGGATATTGATTATATTGACAGCTTACTCCTTTAAAAACTGTTAGCGGGTTGCGGAAGTGTGTAGGCACGAGTTTTTATCTTATCTAGCAAGCTAAAATAACTACTATATAAATAAATAAATTATATATATATATATATATATATATATATATATATATATATATATATATATATGTATATATGTGTATGTGTAATATGTGTACACACACATGTTCCTTGTATGCATGAACATTACCCCATAGACACGCTCAACAGCGGTCTTTTATGCAGCACAATTGTTGAACAACTTTTGTTGTGAAACAAGTTGAAACAGCTAAAAAAATGTATTTTGCTATTGTTCAAGCAGCTGATAAGACTGATAAGAAGTCAATCGAACTGTTGGATTGACTTCTTATCAGTCTTATCAGCTTTTTGAACAATAGCAAAATACTTTTTTTTTAGCTGTTTCAACTTGTTTCACAACAAAAGTTGTTCAAAAATTGTGCTGCATAAATGACCGATGTTGAGCGTGTGTATAGGGCTGGAGAATGTTTATGGGATAGTGAGCACAAAGATACTGCCACTATTCAGATCCTTTATCACAAGAATGTGTTGGTTGTTCAGTTCTGCTTGTTCTGCTTCACATTTAATGGAAGAACAGATAGTGCTGACATTTCTGGTCATTATTAAAAATGACATGAGAAAATTGGTGTGAATTGGTGTCATCCTCGGCTGCTACATTTTATTGGCTCCTACAGGACTTTATTGATGGACTCCAGAACGAAAAAGATTGGCCCCTGGTTGAATGATTTTGAAGAATATGAACGCAAATAACAACAATTGTTGGAGTATGTCAAAATCTCTTTGTAACTACATAAAGGTGTGTAATAGACTGTACTGGCAAAACTTATGACAGCACACCCGAAAATAAAATAAAACAGATCACCTTACTGCAACTCACATTACGAATTTCATAAGCATTCCTGTCAACAGACTGAAAAAAATTGCTTCATCTGATGTCTTACACAGTGCACATACTATACAATACAATACACGCTTCCGGGAAAAATGTACACTAGCAGCAATACCTGAAGGCTTATCTATTTTATAGATGTCAATTAATGTGTTGAGGAGGCGTGAAAGACACTAGCAGCAGAAGAAGAGGAAGCCAAAAATGGTACCAAAAATGCCTAAATCAACTGTTTCCATACAAAGTATTATTGCCACCCAGTACTGTTTAGGAGGTTGCTTTTGATACCTTAAAAAAATAAAAAATACTAAGGCTAATGTGAGAGTAAAGTTCATGACAGGAACAGCTAGAGTTAGACAAAGGTTACAAGTTAATGTTATGCTTACAGTAGGTGTAATGGTTAGTGTTCAGCTTATACCTCGTCCAACCCTCAAACACCAAAATGACATTCATTTTAAAAAAAAATAAGTGCCTAAATTTCACTATATGGGAGGAGGTCATGTATGGTATCTTCACTGGACCCACCTCCGGCAGATGAGATGGGCACAACATCCCAGGTCAATGGCACACGTAAAATTCAAAAATCTACCAAAATACCTGAGAGGAAGAGGATTCATGGAAGGAACATTAAAACATGATGCAAACGTTTCTTAGAAGTATTTTAAAGTAACAAACATGCTTGCCACAACATGTTTCCACTATTATTTCTTTACCATAGCTGATTTTTAATTCTTTTTTTTTTACCTGCATAAGAGCAGCCATTTTGCTTGTGCTGACAGCTACTGCACAGTAGTTTAGTAACACTGTGCATCCACTGTCCACACATTGACATGACCGTGCTTTATGAAATTATTCTTGGTCACAAAGAAGTCCTTTCTTTGCAGTCATTTGTACAATAATTTGTGTTTAGAGCTTCATTATCATGGAGTTACTGTAAACAACCTTTGGCTTTTCCCTCTCTTAATTCACTGCAGCATGGGAGTCTTGACAATTGTGAGGTAACATCTGTCTTTTCAGTCTGTAGTCCTGCTTAAAATATTTTGACCTAGTGAAAGATGGGTTTTAAGGAAGAAGTAAGATTTGTGTTAGTCTAAAATTTGCAAGTTTATAGGCCACTCTGCCTAGGAACCTTCCTATCCAAAGCAACATACGCATGTTAGGGTTCTGTGTTCTGAAATGGTCCTCTATAATCGTTTTGGGGGAAATATTGTCTGCCTATTTTGCCCTATGGAGAGGGGAGATTAGAGGATGAATTGGAGGTGCCAGTAAGACATAGTCCAGCAGCTTGCCTTTGGATCAGGTTATTTGGGTGTGGGGATCAGCAAGTGTTGGAAAGATTGGCTACTACATGGGGAATAGTGTTTGCAGCCAATCTTCTATTTAAATAGTGGTCGTTTGGGCGCCAGGGTTAGTGTTGGGTATAACGAGGGGGAGGTTAGCATTAGACACTAAGAGGTAAGGGGCCGTGTGAGAATAGGAGCTGGGCTAGGCTGTAGTAAAATATCGGTAATATAAATTACCAATATTTTTACTAGTGGCACCACCCAGCACCTTGCTCAAAAGGCGCTAAAGTACTTGCTTGGCTTAGCTTCTGTACACATTTCTCAAACCAATTATGAGCAATATCTACAAAACACTGTATTTAGAAAAGGCCAAATTTTCAACATTTGACAAGAACAGCTGACAGCAATACACGTAACTACTTGTGAGGCGCTCCTGTTTATTTGCTGGGCACTTGCATCCATCTGCAAGCCTCCAGCACTGGCAATTGTCTCTTGCATGCAATCTGAGTGGTCAATAGCCTCCACTAGACGTGACATGAGCACAGTAACTGCACCACATGGCCGTCACACATGTGGTTACCAATGCTCCCATTTTGGTTACTTTATTTTGCAACTGAAAGACCTCTACTCCTACAATTAGGCGGCTAAACGGTGCATTAAACATGCCATTTTGATGTGAAAGGAGCCTTACTAATGTAGCTTTGGTAAATGGTTCACATTTTGCCTTTACTAAATTGTTTTATTGCTTGAAGTGCCTTCGTTTTGTAATATACAGTAGATAGCAGTTTTAAGCACAAGTGAAAAGTGAGTGGGAGAAGTAATCATTAATGCATGCAGGTTTTCAGATAGAATCACAGAACATCGTCAGTTAGTGCTCTACATCATGATGACCCCAAGGCATCCTTCAATTCAAGCTGTAACATTCCAGCTGTGCCCCTCCAACAGGGACTTATTGGCTTTCACATATATTCTGCTTCACTTATGTTGTTTTTGGCTGGTTCCCATCTCATTTTGTGATATACTAATCTAGATATAAATCAAAATATTTCAGGCTTACTGATAAGTTTTGAGAAGGCGTAATGAATTGCAGGCTTTAGCTCTTGCTGGGCACGTGATCTTGTAAGTTCACTCTTGGCCGCTATAGCTGTTTTCCACAATGGCCAAACTGCATCATGGAGGCATGATTGCTAAGTGGTTAATGTGTATGACTTGTAGCTCTGGAGTCAGGCGTTTCATCCCCACCAGGGACACTATCTATACAGAGTGTCTATATTCTGCACGCATTTGTGAGGATTTCCTCTGGGTACTCCTGTTTCCATCAAGTCAAAAACATAATTGTGACACATGTGGCCTATAAGTAAACTCTGCATCTGGGAGCCAGTAAATAATGAGCAAAGCTTGCATACAGGAAAGGCAAGGCAGGTATAACCCTGGGTTGAAGTTGCAAATGGGGGAGAAGCGGCCCATGCAGAGGGCACAGCAGAGCAATGGGGTGAAGTGACTTACCTCTCTGGGATGTAGCAACAAACACATGCAATACTTTCTGCTAGGTGTCCTGGATGCTGCAGAGGCATCTGTCATTGTGTTACCCGCCGCCACTGCTTTAGCCACTGAGACCAGGTCACCTAGCAGGATGTATTGCATGTGTTCCTCACTGGATCCTAGAGAGGTGAGCTATTCCCCCTTCGCTTTCCACTCTGTGTGCTGGGGGGGGGGGGGGGCTCTTCCGGCTACCTTAATGGGGGTCACATCTGCCTACCTAAACAGGGTGGCTACATCTGGATACTTATACTGGGAGTCACATCTAGCTAACTTTACTGAAAGGGGGGTTGTTATGTGTATGGCCACCTAATACTGAGGGCTCCTCTTGTTACTGATACTGAGGCTCACATCTGGTTACTGATACAGGGGTGCTTCCTAATACTGGGGGGCACCTCTGGCTACCGCATCGCAACAGTGTTCCCAAGTCTTTGGGAGGGAGGGGGATTTTTACACACTTGCCTTGAGTGCTGTTACGCCCAGAAACTGCCCTACTTTCAAATGTGACTAAACCTCCAAAAAATACTTACTTACTGTGCTTCTAGTCAATTAGTAGGCATTTTTGTACAAGCTTACAGTATATCATAAAACACATTGTACAATGGGTTAATTTCATATTTATAGGATTTTTAGACAATGCCTGAAAACTACTACTAACCCCACCAAAAAAACTTGAAAAGGACTGGACCAAGTACCAGTATGTGCTTTTCCAAGCATTTATAAATGTCTATGTAAAGGAGAACGTTAACAGTTGGATCCATTGATTTTTAATTAGAAAATGACAGTGCATGCAAAGCAAATGTATACTGAATCATGCTATACATCTTAAGCTAATCTGTTTTATTCATGGCTTTTGAAAAGCTGAACAGCTACAGCCAGCTGATATTATGTTCTGGCTTAAAACTGGGCTGCCCCCCAAAACTGATGTGGATGTTGCAGAGCTGGCAAAAAGTCTTATTTCATTAGGCATAGTGCAAGAGCCCATGGCAACCAAATACGCAGTCATCCTGCTTAGATTCTATTACAGTAAAGCTGTCATTTGATTGGATGGATATTTCTTACTTCTTTTGGCATATCCTTATAGCTTTTGGCAAATTATATAGTTTCTTTGGTTCTTCGGACTGCATGCCAGAGTTATGATCACCTGGATTGCACATGAGAGTCTTTTTTCCATTCTGATTTTGCTAAAAAGTCATGTGTGGGTAGTAAAAATGTCTAGGACACACACAGGAATGCTGCTTCACTCTTCTGGTGGAGGCCAAGCAACAGTAGGCTAGAATTATGACATGCTCAAGAGTACGGGAGGAGTGACTGCTCTGTTCTTTTGTCTACGGGAAGATGATTTTGTGAAATAAAGCTAAAGCTAGGAATGTGGAGGCTGCCATCTTTATGAGCTTCAACCTGGCTGTGAAGAGCATCTTTTGGTTTTAGAAATTGCAGAATCACAGACCTGCAACAAGAATGTGTCCAGTGGAGTCTGAGCAGAGCCAGAACACCTGATCTGCATACTTCTGGGCTTAGGTGGTTCAAGGTGGAGCATCAATGCAGAATCAAGATAAGAGCACTATTAGAAGAAAGAGCAATGGCACCCCCAGTATTCATTTCCCTTCAGAAATCCTTTAAAGGGGCACTATGGCGAAAAATTGTAAAATTTAAAATATGTAAAATGAGCCATAAATTACTTTTCTCCGATGTTGCTGTCACTTACAGTAGGTAGTAGAAATCTGACATTTTTTGGACTAGTCCATCTCTTCATAGGAAGTTCTCAGGGATTTATTTATTTTCAAAAGCACTTAGTGAATGGCAGTTGCTCTGTCCAACTGCCAAAAAACTGTGTAGCGTGCAGGGAAGCTGGTCAGCATCATTGTTTAAATCCTTTTTAGTGAATATCTTTATAAAGAATAAAAGCCTTGCTGAGAATCCCCTATGAAGAGATGGACTAGTCCAAAACCTGTCGCTTCTGTCAGATTTCTACTACCTACTGTAAGTGACAGCAACATAGGAGAAAAGTAATTTATGGCTCATAGTACTCTGGAAAAAACGTACTTCTTATTTGTCTCTGTTTGCATGTATTTTAAATTTTACAATTGTTTGCCATAGTGCCTGTTTAAGCACAGCACATGTATACAAAAATAACCGATGCAAGTTTATTTATTCTTGAATAGCATGAAACGGCATTTGAATATTTGTTGCCTTAAAGGAGAGCTTAACGTATAATAAAAAGTGCAGCGCAGTCAAGCTTTTTTTTAAATTGTAATAGACGTTACTCTAATCTTCCGTTTCACACAGTTTGACACTGTGATTAATAATGTACTTACTGCTGTCAGTGCACAGTATTAGTGAGGTGGAAGGTAATACTGGGTATGGAGACTTTGTCAGCTGTGGCATTTCTCTTGACTGACTCTACAGGAGCAATGCGTTGTGGGGTTCAGTGACTCATTAGTGTTGGTTATCACTGGATGAGTTTTGGAGCATGAACATCCTGCTTTGCATATTTGAGAGACCTCTCAGTGGAATTTCTCACAGGAAGAGTTGGCTGATGTTTATAATAGGTCTGTCATTTATGTGATTTTCTTTCCCCCCTTTACCTAAAATAACAGGATCTGTGGCATGAATGTGTTACTAATTCACTTTGTGTTAGCTTGCCTCCTGAGAGCTTCATAGCTCACAATTCCCTATTGTATCATTGTCCTATTTGCTGTGATACGGTGCAAGTTTTGCTTTGTTAGGCCTTAACTTATTGGGCCATATTAATCTGATTTCCAGTTGCAACACCAAATTCTCCTGTCAGCTGTCAGTTGCTGTGTTTGTTTCCTTGATAAAAGAGGCCACGTGTAGCCCTGAAACATACGCTGGATGCACTTATACCTCTACAACATAGTGTATACGGACTAAATACCCCTGCTTATGAACACTGCTAGTGGCAGTTTTAGTATCAGAAACACTTCCTTAACCTATAAATTATTATATTTATAATTATTATTTATAAAGCACCAACATATTATGTGACACTGTACAATGTAAGAAAGATTTGTCTTGTTTGACTTGTTACAGGATAGACCCTGGATGAGTAGTGATACCTGGCTTCATTTTGTCCAGATGTCTTTTAAGAACATGTGTTAACTATACAGATTTGTCTTTATATGTGGAGGCATGATGAACAGGGCTGCTCAAATCCGATCCGGATGAAATTTCGGATAGTAGCTATCCGGATTTCTCCCAGTAAACCTTTGCGGGCTGGGCGGGGGGTTTAATCTTACCTATCATGACGTCTTCTTCGTCCATCCCTCGGCGCCTCCCACGATGCGGTCCAATCCGGCGTTACGTGACTATACACTTCCTCCTTCAACCTGGAAGGAGGAAGTGTTTTTAGTCATGTGACGCCAGATTGGAGCGCATCGTGGGAGGTGCCGAGGGACGGACGGAGAAGACGTCATGATAGGTAAGATTAAACCCCCCGCCCAGTCTGCAAAGGTTTACTGGGAGAAATCCGGATAGCTACTATCTGAATTTCATACGGATCGGATTTGAGCAGCCCTAATGATGAAGGGTCTATCCCGAAACAAGTCGACGTTGTCGTCTCAATATTTACAACTGCACTTATCTTGATGTTAATCACTGGTGTATGTTCGCCATTCATTGCTATGGAAAATGTTTCCTGAAGGATACCTTTTATGAACATTTTTGCTCGAGTGTTGTCTTCAATAAAGACTTGAATCTTTGCATATAAATTCTTCAAGTTTCTTCAATATTTTTGATATACATATCCTTGTACTGGTATAAAGTACATAATACAGACAAGGGTATACACCACTATACATAATACAGAATTCGTACAAAATATAGAATTGATAATTACAGTGACAAAAGTAACACGATGAATAAAATGTATAATGTATTCCAAGGTACAAAAGGGTGAGAGCCCTACCCTTGCGAGCTTACAATATAGTTATAGATTGGTATGTAATTCCGCCCTTTTAGTGATGTTTACCAGAGCTATTTAGTTTTGCAGCCTTTTGCCCCAGAGCACTCTGGGAGACCAGGGCCCATATGCAGTTATGTTTTTCTCCTAAGATATAATTCTTCATCTTCTATTTAAAATAACTTTTCAGCACTTTACAATCGAAAAAGTACCAAAAAAGTAGGTGAAAAAGTACTATCAAAATTATTTTGGGTGTTTTCTGGCTTGCTATTGGTTTAACTATTTAAGGACCGCGCTAATTGAAATCTACACCCTGTTTTGGTGGGCTCCTGACTGGCAGAGTGTAGATTTCAATTACCCGCCGATCGCGCCGCTCAAACCCGACGAGTGTCACCACATCTCACAGGCTCTGCCTGTCTCTATGAGGGCAGAGCCATGTGAGCCGGTCAGGAGCTGTTTCATTGGCTCCTGGCCGTGTCTATCAATGTAAGCCGCTCCCATTGGCTTACATTTATAAACACGGTCAGGAGCCAATGAAAGCGGCTCCTGACCGGCTCACATGGCTCTGCCGTCATAGAGACGGCAGAGTCTATGTCCTGGGGGTCCCGGCGATTCGTCGGGATTCCACGTTCCTGTACCAGCGGTCTCTGGTCCTTAAGGGGGCAGAGACCACTGGTATTTAAGTGGTTAAAGGGCATTTTATTGACAAGTTTGAAAGTATCACGTAGGAGATAACTCAGGCAGAAAAGTTGCATATGGCCCAGGTGTTGTTTCTGCTCACTTCAGAACACACAACAAACAAACATTCAGTGATGCTCCTTGCCAGCAGTAAAGATGATGGAAAGGAAAGATTTTGCAATAGGCAAACACTGACTAAATAATAAATAAAAGAATATAGTAAAAATATAAGCTATTATAATCATTAAGTCACATTCAGTAAAGTTTTTTTTTTCTTTGTTGTTTTTTTTAAGATCAATTGATAAACTGCAACTATTTTCAATCACATATGAATGTTTCTCCTAATAAGAGAGATGGAAAGCTTTGATCTAATAGTCTTAAAATACTCAAGCAATTTTGGATTATTTTGAAATAATTTTAAAATCACTCATTAAGATGACAGCATTGAAATACACATGTGATCAGCATTTCTCTAACCCTACAAGTAAATGCCTTGTACTGGCATAGCTATAAGGAGCGATTTTTACATTGGTCCCTCTTGCACACCATACATTCTGCATACTAACCAAAGGTTGGAAATATGCACAGACTCAGATGCACCTTTGGGCAACGGCTTAGTGTGGTCAGCACAGTTGTGGGTGGTGGCTTAGTGTGGGTGGCACAATTGTGGGCAATGGCTTAGTGTGAGTGGCGACTAAATGTGGCGGTTGTTGTGTATACGTTCAGCTGTGGGTGCGTCCGTGCATACTTGGTGGAGGCTTAGTGTAGGTGGCTGCTTAGTGTGGGTGGCGGCTTAGTGTGAGCGGCAGCTTAGTGCGGCATGCACACAGGTGCAACCAGGTATACTGGGTGGTGGCTTAGTGTGAGCAGCAGCTTAGTACGGCATGCACACAACTGCAGGTGCAACCAGGCATACTGGGCTGCAGCTCAGTGTAGGTGGTAGTTTTAGGCCTCGATTCATATAAAGCAGTGCGATAAAAAAATCTTGTCGGGAAAATACCGCACTCGGTATTTTCCCGGTCTGTGTGCTAATTCATAAAGATTTCCCCAGCTGCCCTTGGAGGCTGGTAAATTACCGCAGCCCATTGAGCGGTAGAGTAGAGCAGTGTCTCGATTCTCTCTTTGCCCTGCAGAAATGACTCACACAGATGGCTCTCTGGCTCTCTCCACTGATGACTCAGACAGATGAGTCACACAGTCTTTCCCTGCCTGCTCAAATGACTCACACAGACGGGTCTCTGGCTCTCTCCACAGATGACTCAAACAGACTTCGGCTCTCTGCACTTTGCATTCATCAGAGCTGTCGGTAACTTGTTAACGCCTCATTAGAGGTGTCGGTAACTACCGCCAGGCTTACCGT
Source organism: Hyperolius riggenbachi (assembly GCF_040937935.1). Taxonomy (NCBI): domain Eukaryota; kingdom Metazoa; phylum Chordata; class Amphibia; order Anura; family Hyperoliidae; genus Hyperolius; species Hyperolius riggenbachi. The sequence continues at coordinate 211,190,689 of NC_090649.1, read as the reverse complement.
TTGTTGAAGGCTTTATGAATTGACATTTGCTGACAATTTACTGACGTGTTGTCGGTAACTAGAGCCAAGTCGGTAATTTATCTCCCTGGTCAGTAATGTCAGCTTTTCATGTGGTAACAGCCTTTATGAATTGACATTTTGCTAAGTGGTCGGTAAAGTCTGCTGTTTTCAGCATTACCGCATGAGGTAATGCTTTATGAATCGAGGCCTAATGTTGTTGGTGGATTAGTGTGGGTGGTGCAGTTGTAAGTGGCAGCTTAGCTTGGGCAGCAGTGCGGCAGTTGTGGTGTGCGCTCTGCTCGTGCAATTGATTTCAGAATTGGGGGTTTCCTGGTTTCAATAGATATGGAGCAGCCATGCCAGCCAAGGACATCCACAGTGTCAGATACAGTATGTCTAAAGCTACATACACACGCATGAACAAAGTTATCCGAGGTGGCCGATAACGGCCCCTGCAGCCGAGAATCATGCTTGTGTACAGCTGCCCCTGACTGCCGCCCTGCAAACTATCCACACGGCAAATCAACTTGGCCAAGCAACAGCCAACTCCATTGTGCACGTTGCTCCCCGCCCACCCTGAGACATTATGAACGTACTGCTCCACCCTCCCTCTGCCCCTGCAACAGAGCACATTGTCAGCTGAATCTGCATCTGTACAGCCCAGTGATGTCACCCAAGGCTGATGGGCGACATCCATCACAGGTGTGTACACACCTTAAGGAGGGAGGAACAGATTGTTGATGATTATCACTGATTACAGATGATCATTGCCAGCATAGCACCAATGGCGAACTAATGCAGCAGCTGAAGGCGGGCATCTGGTGGCGCCCCCTGGTTCAGAGGTACAGGGGCCCAGGTGTGGTTGCAACCTCTGCATCCCTTATTGCTACCCCAGTGGTGCCTAGCCTCCCCCTTCTGGCTTTGACATTTCAAAGTGTAGGTTAGTTTGGCAGAACAGCAGGTGTTAATAGCAGGGCTTAAGGTTTCTATTTTGTGGGTTCACATCAGGCTTTCTTTAATTTGAGGCGATCTGTCTACAAACAAGGAAACATCTGTTTCTACGTTTTTGTTTAGTCGTTATAGTATTAATCTAAGATCATAATTGTCAGAAGTAGAGATATGCTCAAGAACATATTCAATTACAAGCTGTATGTGGGAACTGAAGAAAGGAGTTCTGAGGCTGTTCTCTTGTTTGTTTATGGCTCTTCCATAAATTTAGACAAGGCTGCCAAGCCTTCCAGCAGTGAATACCTAAAACTTTTCAATTAAGTTATGTTTTTTCCCTTAAGCCGGCCATTAACATTACAGTAAAAGCCAGTTTGTGTAGAAAATAATGACGGTAAAATCCCACATACAAATAGGAAGTTTGCAGATGCCGCTAGTAGCAGACAACTAATGTAAACACACAGGTTTACCTGGTTAATCAGAACAAGACTTTTTTTTATCAGTATTTTCCCACAGGATCCGGCCTCTCTGGTGTGCCAAAGACAAACCTCTATTCTTCACACCTAACAAGCTTTCCGGAATTGCTTTTTGGAGGCATTCCTACTCTGTAATAATTAACTGAGATGTTATTTTAACTTTTCATTCTCTATGAAGTAAAGTGTTGAACTTGTGCTCTCTGCTCTCATCTGATGACTTGATCCTGAATACAATACCGCAAGAGCCTCTACAGACTCCAGTTGCCATGGCAGTTGCAGTGGGAAACTGACAAAAAGCATAAAAGTAGAACTAAATATTTCATATCTTTGAATACATCACTGAAGCACAGCTAGTCTTATTTATTTATTTTATCGTTTTGTGAACTTTTACCTCCCCTCGCTAGCTGAGCATGTGATAACCGGAGCCTTTTTTACATTTTGAAAGCATCCGTCAACCTGGGTTAAACCTTTTGCAGCTGTGGGTTTTTATCAATTCATTTACAGATCAAGTGATTCCAAGGGAGTATCTTGGCATTGCTGTAGCAGAGTGCCCCACCTCTTTCTTTAATATGATAAGGCAGCTTGGTGCTCTGAATAAAAATCCTATTCATTGCTCCAGCAGCATGAAAAGGGGTCTTTCTCTTGCAGAGCATCTCCACAGAGCTCTGGCTTGCAAGCTTAGATGTTCCATAGAATGTAACTACTGTATAGAAGTCACTGTCATGTGGGGCAGATCTAATATATATATATATATATATATATATATATATATATATATATATATATATATATATATATATATATATATATATATATATATATATATATATATATATATATATACAGAAAAGTAAAAGCTCAGAATATAGCAAATGAGAGCATTACTGTAATGATATATACTATATATCATATAGTATATATATTAATATTTACTGTATCACTGGCACATTGCTCTCATATAGGTTAACTGCGACCACCATTGTAAAAGGTCTATCATACAAAACATTATGGCTGGTGGAGGACAAAGGTGGTGGTTGGGTGAAGTCCATGGGGCCTGTTTCAGGGGCGTAACTGCAGGGGAGTAGCCTGCGCCAGAGCTGTGAGGGAGCCCAAATTACTAACTTTCCCTTCCTCCAATAAAGGGCTCCTTCCTCAGATCAGGTGTTTTTGTGGCTATGCTTGTTATGGGTGTGAAGATTATGAAGTCCACACTAGTTTCATGACCCTTGTGAGATGGGCCCCAAGGCTATGAGGGTCACTAAGGGGAGGCAAGGGAAAAGGGGTGTGAGCATTGGGGGCCCCCATCAAAGTTTTCCCAGGGGCCCCATGATTTGTAGTTATGCCACTGGCCTGTTTCCTTCTTATTGAGAGTGAAGCATAAGATTCAAGATTTAAAGAGACACTGAAGCGAAAAAAATATATGATATAATGAATTGGTTGTGTACTATGAATAATTACTAGAAGATTAGCAGCAAAGAAAATATTCTCATATTTTTATTTTTAGGTATATAGTGTTTTTTCTAACATTGCATTATTCTATAATATGTGCAGATTACACAACACTCAGCATTCAAAATGAGTCTTTCAGAGCAGTCTGTGAAGTAATGAACTCTCCTCTAGCAGAGGAAAAGTAAACAGTTCAATTACAGTTGAGATAATAAAAGTCAGATAACAGCCCTCTCCACGACTAACTTAGTCGGAGAGCTTAATAGCTTTTTTGCATAGAGATAACAACTGGAGTTTCTCAACTCTTCCTGTACTGGAAACAATTAGACTGATGTATCTGATCTTAATGTTTTATTTCTTAGCTGTACTACACATACAAATCATCATATCATAATCTTTTTATCGCTTCAGTGTCTCTTTAAGCACCTTATTGTCATAGTGTAATGCGAGGTACACACCATACAATTTTATGGCAGGTTTACCTGAAAGAAGATCGATTATTTCCAACATGTCCCATCTTCTGATCGATTTTTAGATCGTTTTTCCGATCAGTTTCCATAGACATGAACTATAATCGATTGGAAAAATGAAGGGAAAATTGATTGGAAAATAAAATTGATCGAAATTCAGATCGGACATGTGAAAATAATCGATATGGCAGGTAAATCTGCTAAAAAAATTGTATGGTGTGTACCCAGCATAACACAACAAAATTACTTTTCATAACCACAATATTCTACCAAAAATCTTGATTAACTGCTTGCCGACCGCTTCACGCCAATTGGCGTGAATGTGGCGGCTCCCCCAGGACCGCGTAACGCCATTTGGCATTAAGTCCTGGGGGTAGGCAAGTAGTAGAAGGCAGCACCCAACCATCCAGATGTGGTGTGCTTTGGGTCGTTGTCCCTCTGACTCCAGGAACAGCAAACAGAATTTCCAAGAGAAGAGACCCAGCACTGTCTTCAAATGTATTTCAAGCTCTTTATTTTTAAAGCATCAAAAGCATTAAAAAGGGCAAGTCTATGCGACGTTTCGAGAGGAGCCTCCTTTCTTTATTAATCCGACAAAGAGAGGAGGCTCCGCTCCATCATCAGTCTCCCAGCAGTGATTGCTGATAACAGACCGTTAGACGGCAAAACCACCATCTATTTACACTGTACAGCGCTGCGATCTACGGCATCGCTGTACTGGGGACAGCCGTGACACTCAGCTGTCCCCCTGGGAGGCTCAGAGAGCGATCGGCTCTCATAGGCTGATGTCTATGAAAGCCGATGGCTGTGATTGGCTGGCGAGGGAGGGAGGGAAGAATTAAAAATAAATAACAAATAGGGAAATGTATTTAAAAGAAAACAAAACAACAAATAAATAAAAAAATAAACATTACAGCAGTGAACAGAGCCCACCAACAGAAAGCTCTGTTGGTATGCAGAAAAGTAAGGGGGGGAATTCATTTGTGTGCTGAGTTGTACGGCCCTGCAGCGAGCCCTTAAAGCTGCAGTGGCCTGAATTGTAAAAAATAGCCTGGTCACTAGGGGGGGGGGGGGGGTGTAAAACTACGGCCCTTTAAGAGGTTAAACATCCTCTTTCATTCTGAATTGTGCCTGACGTTCATAGTGATTTGACTGGCACTTGCTAAGATAATACTTGAAGCACTTACATGCGGGCAATAAGTGAGATTTAGCCCAGCTTGCTGTAAAATACAGGCTCCTACATCCAACAGCAACAGAATCTTTATATACACACAACACCTTTTTCCCATCTTCTCAGTAAGATTTTCTGTTCATTCTTTTTTTACCTTGTCATTTAGCCAAACATAATTATACAGAGCTTACGCTGACCCAGAGAAGTATTGCCTGACTAACTACTTTAGACTTTGACCACAATTAACACAGTGTTTAACTAGAATAAGTAACTCTTGGGGTCAGCTAGATAGTGTTCTGGTAAGCCTGTTGCCTTTAATGTGGGATTGCTCCACTTTGACAAGGGTTTGAATCCCAGCTCTCACCAGTACGTAAAACAGTAAGGAGTCTTTGGGCAAGGATCCCTAATGATCCAGGTCACCCATGGAGCCCTCCTTAAGTGGCTGCAGCTCTGGCGCTTTGCGTCCAACAGGATAAAAGGGCAATATAAATGTTCTGTGTCTTGACTTGTCTATAATACTGACCTTTACATTACTTACTTGGCATTACTGTCACTATGGGCCTGATTCACTATAGTTTAGTTAATCAAAGGTTGGCCAACACACTGAAAGCTGATAGTAGACCAGGTCTGAGCTGCTGCACTTTTTGGAAAGGAGAAATCTTTTATGTGAGAACAGTCATATTTATAGATTAATTACTTCCTTTGGACCAGTATAATTATTTCAGTTTATGACAATGTGGTTTCAATGTCTGTTAAACCTCGTATGAGCACTTGAAAACATATTTTACTCTATATAATTTCCATTATTCCCTGTGGTTTGGGGACAGCATATTTTAGCTACAGTAATGTAATCTGCTGGCCTCACTTACATAATGGGTAGTCACAGGACAATGCCATCCCAGGAATGTTATCACTCTTGTTCATCTGCAGCATGCTGCATCCTTTTCAGAACACTTGTCACTAATTAAGGTATTAAATGGCACCAGTCTGTGTATATGTCCTAGAGCTACTGGTTACCTGTCATTTCCTGGTTGTACAGGTTACAGCAACATGTGTCAGCCATATCTGCAGCCTAGCAATGCTGTGTCCTCTTCTGTCACACACATCTATCAGAAATACAAGTAAAGTCACTATGCCACATTAAATGCGGCCAGAGATCAGATGGTAGTCTGCTGTCCAGGCACACTCCGGCCACCCCCAGGGCATCCTGTCTATTCCCAGCTCCAAATAAACAAATGCTTGATTGAGCCCTTGTATCTTTTCTCTGGGGGGTTGGAAGTAAGGAGAGGGCATCTGACACCAATAGTACAGTTCTTACTTATCATCTGTTGAGAGAAACAGTAAAGACTTTGTACACAAGGCTGAAGTCTGTTGCCCATGGGGATCAGGATCTGATCTCTCGGGCAACATTTTGCTGTCGAGCGGTGTACAGATGTGTCACTAGCCAGGCTAGTGATGAGTACAGTTGGTATATACAGGGAGTGCAGAATTTTTAGGCAAATTAGTATTTTGACCACATCATCCTCTTTATGCATGTTGTCTTACTCCAAGCTGTATAGGCTCGAAAGCCTGATACCAATTAAGCATATTAGGTGATGTGCATCTCTGTAATGAGAAGGGATGTGGTCTAATGACATCAACACCCTATATCAGGTGTGCATAATTATTAGGCAACTTCCTTTCCTTTGGCAAAATGGGTCAAAAGAAGGACTTGACAGGCTCAGAAAAGTCAAAAATAGTGAGACATCTTGCAGAGGGATGCAGCACTCTTAAAATTGCAAAGCTTCTGAAGCGTGATCATCGAACAATCAAGCGTTTAATTCAAAATAGTCAACAGGGTCGCAAGAAGCGCGTGGAAAAACCAAGGCGCAAAATAACTGAGAAAAGCCAAGCGTGCAGCTGCCAAGATGCCACTTATCACCAGTTTGGCCATATTTCAGAGCTGCAACATTACTGGAGTACTGGTTTGGGCTGGTATCATCAAAGATGAGCTTGTGGGGCCTTTTCGGGTTGAGGATGGAGTCAAGCTCAACTCCCAGTCCTACTGCCAGTTTCTGGAAGACACTTTCTTCAAGCAGTGGTACAGGAAGAAGTCTGCATCCTTCAAGAAAAACATGATTTTCATGCAGGACAATGCTCCATTACACGCGTCCAAGTACTCCACAGCGTGGCTGGCAAAAAAGGATATAAAAGAAGAAAAACTAATGACATGGCCTCCTTGTTCACCAGATCTGAACCCCATTGAGAACCTGTGGTCCATCATAAAATGTGAGATTTACAAAGAGGGAAAACAGTACACCTCTCTGAACAGTGTCTGGGAGGCTGTGGTTGCTGCTGCACGCAATGTTGATGGTGAACAGATCAAAACACTGACAGAATCCATGGATGGCAGGCTTTTGAGTGTCTTTGCAAAGAAAGGTGGCTATATTGGTCACTGATTTGTTTTTGTTTTGTTTTTGAATGTCAGAAATGTATATTTGTGAATGTTGAGATGTTATATTGGTTTCACTGGTAAAATAAATAATTGACATGGGTATATATTTGTTTTTTGTTAAGTTGCCTAATAATTATGCACAGTAATAGTCACCTTCACACACAGATATGCCCCTAAAATAGCTAAAACTAAAAACAAAATACTTTCAAAAATATTCAGCTTTGATATTAATGAGTTTTTTGGGTTCATTGAGAACATGGTTGTTGTTCAATAATAAAATTATTCCTCAAAAATACAACTTGCCTAATAATTCTGCACTACCTGTAGGACGGTGGAGGGACAACGGTGCTGACCATGATGGAGCAGGAGGGGTAAGGAGGAGAACAATAACCTTGCATTGTACTCAAATGAGATGATACAGGAGGCTGGACCTGTCACTGTCACATCTGGGCCACCATACACATGTAGATTCTCAGCAGAGGTGGCCCTGACTGACCTCGCCGGAGATCCATCTCGCGTGTGTACATACAAAGCATTATTGGGATAGGTATTATAACCTTCCTAAATGACCATTTTCCTCCCCTGCCCTGAATTAAACAACTCTTTTTATGCCGACAGGCATCTTAGCATTCTTATGTGGAAGTTTATTTCAATGCACTCTCCAGATAATTCTGCAGAGTTCCTCAGGGTCCAAGTATCAGTCACTCACATGGGAAGTGTGTAGCCCAACCTCAGGAGAGAAGTTGGAGTTGGCTGTCATCTTTATTCCCTTGTTTTAAAATGCCTTTTTTCTGGCTGTCAGCAGGTTTGAGGAGTGTGGGGGCTGCAGTGACATCATCACAATCTGGTCAGCTCCACAAACATACAAGAGGCAGAACGAGACTCAGAGTTGGATATGTACAAATCCTGCATTAAACAGCAGTCTCTTTGCTGACAAAAACACTGCTGACAAACCGTTCCAGTTCTACATACTGCGCTTGGTTTTCGGTAACCATAAAATGTCTAGCAGTAATATTGTTGTTTTATAATACAGGAGATATTTACATTGAAATGGTGAAATGCTATTGTTACATAAAATTCTACTGCTGGCTGCTATGTGGACATAAATTGTCTGCTTTGAGGCATAGGCTGCTGTATCAGCAAACGCAAGAGCTAGAAAAAAAATGATAAGTATGTCTTTGTACGGGAGTTTCCAGAATATCAGATCCTGTATCAGCCATGTCAGGAACCGGCCCGCGGCACACCTGCGTATATGGTTCCCGACTGCAGGTTTACCAGATCAATCGGGGAGCAGCCTTATTTAAGCTACAAACAAGGCTGGGACCACTCAAACACTTCCCACTGCCACCACTAGCCGTTGCTAGATACGTCCACTCAGCTGTCGAGTGCTCAACGCACAATCTGCGTTTTCGTATTTGGGTCAGCTTTGCGCTTAGGCCGAATATGAGAACGCCACGCACACACACAGTTGCAATCTTACACTGTAGTGAAGCAAAACCACTAACAGTCATTCCGAATGATACTGTTAGCCGCTCTGCTGTCGAGCTACTCGCACTTGTGTTTTCGTACGTTGGGTCAGCTGCGCGCATTGGCCAACGTATGACAAACGCCCCACTCACAATGCAATTACAATCTTATACGGTAGTGTCGCTCAATCATACTATCTGGCATGAACTTATTTACACTTCAGTCTCTTCTAGGCTATGAGTGTTAGTTTAGTACAGCAGAAGTCAAGCTTATTAAATAACAATTTAATATTCCCTTGATCTCTGCCATGAATACAAATTTAATCTACATACAGACTCACATTATCCAGGTGATACCTTCCAAAAGCCAGACTGGCTGACATACCTACACCTCTGACAAAATATACAGCAGATAGAAAAATGAAAGAAATATGTTCCTGTTACCCTTACATCATCAGCCTCATAACTAGCTGCTATATTCCTGACACGCCCCCTCTATCAGATGGCGCTGGCAGATGATTCTAACGAATCGTCCTGCCAAAGCCTACACTGACGGCCTGGCCTGGTGGGGTAACCCCTTAGCATCCTCAGGAGGGTTCCCCACCTGTCAGTTAGCTCCCAGCTACACGACTGGAAAGCTAGGTCAGGTTGCTGCAATGTGTCATTGTCTTTGGCAACCTGACGTAACCAACCAGGGGAATGAGGGTCCGTGACGACCGTAAGTTCGCGACCACTGTCTCAGTGCTGCAGCTGGGGAAGGGTTCCGACCGTCACTACACGCACTTTCTCTATAGTAGCTGGAGCTATCTCTCGGTCCCTTTGGGGAACGATTATCTGCTGGTCTGCCTCCTCCACCTCAGACAGCTCAGAGGGAATAACTTCACAGAACCCTCTCAGCCCACCCCTTCCAGCTGGTGACCCGCTGACCAGACCCCTGAGCTCTTCCAGGCGGCTGTGAAATCGAACAGCCTCAAAGAGCTCAGTGCTGCCTGTCACACCGGCCAGGAAGGCTGCAGACGGAGAGGCTCCTGGGCCTTCAGGGCCAGGTTCCGAATTGGATGTGGCTGACTCAGCAAAATTTGCCACTTCGGTGGACAGTCTGCTGTAGGTTACCACTGCAGCTGAGGGAGCACCCACATTACACGTATCATAAACTACATCACATTTGGTCTTAAAAACATCTGGAGGGGGAAGATCTGGCCTGGTGCCGTCTGCCCCTTTAGTGGGCAATCCATCTGCTGCAGCCCAGCGAACACTGCTGGTTACTCCGGCAGCTGACGGAGTGTCCACATGACACACAGCATTATGTAGCACAACACATATGACATCAGCATTATCCGTGTTACACATATTGACATTTAGAACATCACATTCCACATCAACATTATCTGCAGCATTTCACAGGGACCCCTCATTACACAGGGACCCCTCAAACACTTCCCACTGCCACCACTAGCCGTTGCTAGACACGTCCACTCAGCTGTCGAGTGTTCAATGCACAATCTGCGTTTTTGTATTTGGGTCAGCTTTGCGCTTAGGCCGAATACGAGAACGCCACGCACACACACACAGTTGCAATCTTACACTGTAGTGAAGCAAAACCACTAACAGTCGTTCCGAACGATACTGTTAGCCGCTCTGCTGTCGAGCTACTCGCACTGGCGTTTTCGTACGTTGGGTCAGTTGCACGCTTTGGCCAACGTATGACAAATGCCCCACACACAATGCAATTACAATTTTATATGGTAGTGTCGCTCAATCAAACAATCTGGCATGAACTTAGTTACACTTCAGTCTCTTCTAGGCTATGAGTGTTAGTTTAGTACAGCAGAAGTCAAGCTTATAAATAACAATTATATATATACATATTTAATATTCCAGGAAAAAAGTGGAACAATGCAGAAAAGAATATATACAAAAGATTGCAGAAAACAAAATAAAAAGTTACAAAATTAAGAGTTTACAAAGGTACACACAAGACAGGTTGCCGAAATAAAAGGGAAAAAATAAACGTTACTGCGTTGTTTGAACGTTATTGGCGGGAGCACACCGCTTCGACCAGTAGTCGGGCAGCCCTTAGCGTCCTTGCTATCTCCAGAGAGCTACGAGTTGTGAAGGACCTGTGCAGGTTCTTATTGGCCCATTTGGTGCCTGGGGCATTGAATGTTCCATCCCCAAAACTAACGCAATTTGCCCGTTTGTGACATCACAGTCTGCCGAGCCACTTGTCACATCTGGGCTAGCTGTGACATGCAAATGTCAGAGCTTTCAACATTCCCTTCCTCTAATTTCCACAGGCAAAAATTGTATCTTGAGAACAACAAGTATCCTGTTTACACTTACAGATTTTAAAACAATTCCACTATCAGCCCACTATTCAGACTAAGAGGTAGCCGACCACCTATGTGGGCTTCAACCTGGTCGGGTAATTGTCTAAGTAAGTGTTTCCTTGCTAGTGGCTAGGTAGACAGTTCCTAATTACTGTCCAGGTTCCTTTGCCTATTGAAGGTGACTGGTCTATTCAATGAAGACAATGGCAGTTCCCTTGATCTCTGCCCTGAATGCAAATTTAATCTACATACAGACTCACATTATCCAGGTGACACCTTCCAAAAGCCAGACTGGCTGACATACCTACACCTCTGACAAAATATACAGCAGATAGAAAAATGAAAGAAATATGTTCCTGTTACCCTTACATCATCAGCCTCATAACTAGCTGCTATATTCCTGACAAGCCTCTATCTACCAAAAAGGGGAAAATTGATAATTACGGTATCTTGTAGCTACACAACACAACCATGCCATCATACAGATGGAGTTTACTCCATTGGGAACAGGAAAAAAAAGGAAGCGCTGTGATGATCTTACCTTCCAGCGGCGGGTCCCGCTGCGTCTCCGGCGGTGAGACTTCCGCCCCGGCGTCTTCTGAGGGCATCCCCGGCATCCCTCCGACATCTTCTGAAAGCATCCCGGCATCCCTCTGGCGGTGCATCAAAGGTCTCGCGTGCGCAGTTCCTCCTGTCGGCCGCGTGCGGGGCAGAGCGGCTTTTACAAGCTGAGGAGGCGTTTCTGACAGGAGGGGCTGTCATCCTGGGGGCTGGATCTGCTCTGCCTCCTGGGTATATTAGGCCAAGTGAGTCAGTTGCTCACTGGCCTTGATACTAATCAGTTCGCTGGTTCTTGGACTAGTCAGTGAGTTTCGAGAGCTACATTAATATATTGTGTAGACGCACAATATTATTATTATTATTGATTTATAAAGCACCAACATATTCCGTGGCGCTGTACAAAGTAGGAAACAAACATGGGGTACATAATAATACAGACAATGCTATACACCAAAATACAAGATACATAATTAGTGACAAAATACAAAAGCAAATTATAGAATTGGTAATGACAGTGATAAAATTAACATGATGAATAAAATGTATAACGGTTACCAAAACACAAATGGGGGGAAACAAGAGGAGGGGTAGTATGCAGCAAATATATAGAGGCTGTGTGTTTTAGGACACCTAGTAGGAGAGCAATTTGGTCTTAGGACAAAGGGAAGTGGCCTAAGGTAGCGCATATGCTTGTCGGAACAAGTGTGCTTTTAGAGAGCGTTTGAAGGCAACAAAGGTTGGCGAGTGACGGATGTGTTGTGGGAGGGCATTCCAGAGGAGGGGTGAAGCGCGTGCAAAATCTTGTAAGCGTGAATGTGAGGAGGTAATTCTAGAGGAGGACAACAGAAGATCATGTGCCGATCTGAGATTGCGATTGGGTTTGTATCTGGAAATTAGTCAGGATATGTACCGGGGAGAGAGATTGTGGAGAGCTTTGTAGGTTAGGGTTAGGAGTTTGAACTGAATCCTCTGGTTAATTTGCAGCCAGTGAAGAGCTTGACAAAGAGGGTCGGCAGAGGAAGATCTAGAAGAAAGATGAATGAGACGAGCAGCTAAGTTCAGTATCGACTGGAGCGGGGCCAGTCTGTTAGAAGGTAGTCCACAGAGTAGTATGTTGCAGTAGTCCAGACGAGAAATTATGAGAGCATGTATTAACATTTTAGTTGTGTCTTGAGTGAGAAAAGGACGGATGCGAGATATGTTTTTGAGTTGGAGATGGCAGGAGCTGGTTATGGAGTGAACATGAGGAATAAAAGAGAGAGATGAGTCGAATATTACCCCCAAGCACCGAGCTTTGGGAACTGAAGTTATGGGAGTGTTATTAACATTTATTGTTACTTCAGGCAGGGAGGTGGCCAGAGACGGTGGAAAAATTATTAGTTCAGTTTTACTCATATTAAGTTTTAGGAAGCGAGAGGACATGGAAGCGAGAGGACATCAAGGAGGATATAGCAGACAAGCAGTCAGGAACACGTTAAACCACTTGAGGACCTAGGGCTTTCTACCCCTTAAGGACCGGCCACTTTTTTTCCATTCAGACCACTGCAGCTTTCACGGTTTATTGCTCGCTCATACAACCTACCACCTAAATGAATTTTGGCTCCTTTTCTTGTCACTAATAAAGCTTTCTTTTGGTGCTATTTGATTGCTCCTGCGATTTTTACTTTTTATTATATTCATCAAAAAAGACATGAATTTTGGCAAAAAAATGATTTTTTTAACTTTCTGTGCTGACATTTTTCAAATAAAGTAAAATTTCTGTATACATGCAGCGCGAAAAATGTGGACAAACATGTTTTTGATAAAAAAAACAAACCCATTCAGTGTATATTTATTGGTTTGGGTAAAAGTTATAGCGTTTACAAACTATGGTGCAAAAAGTGAATTTTCCCATTTTCAAGCATCTATGACTTTTCTGACCCCCTGTCATGTTTCATGAGGGGCTAGAATTCCAGGATAGTATAAATACCCCCCAAATGACCCCATTTTGGAAAGAAGACATCCCAAAGTATTCACTGAGAGGCATAGTGAGTTCATAGAAGATATTATTTTTTGTCACAAGTAAGCGGAAAATGACACTTTGTGAAAAAAAAAAAAGTTTCCATTTCTTCTAGCTTGCGACAAAAAAAAAAATGAAATCTGCCACGGACTCACCATGCCCCTCTCTGAATACCTTGAAGGGTCTACTTTCCAAAATGGGGTCATTTGTGGGGTGTGTTTACTGTCCTGACATTTTGGGGGGTGCTAAATTGTGAGCACCCCTGTAAAGCCTAAAGGTGCTCATTGGACTTTGGACCCCTTAGCGCAGTTAGGCTGCAAAAAAGTGCCACACATGTGGTATTGCCGTACTCAGGAGAAGTAGTATAATGTGTTTTGGGGTGTATTTTTACACATACCCATGCTGGGTGGGAGAAATATCTCTGTAAATGACATTTGTTAATTTTTTTTACACACAATTGTCCATTTACAGAGATCTTTCTCCCACTGAGCATGGGTATGTGTAAAAATACACCCCAAAACACATTATACTACTTCTCCTGAGTACGGCGATACCACATGTGTGGCACTTTTTTGCACCCTAACTGCGCTAAAGGGCCCAAAGTCCATTGAGCACCTTTAGGATTTCACAGGTCATTTTGAGAAATTTCGTTTCAAGACTACTCCTCACGGTTTAGGGCCCCTAAAATGCCAGGGCAATATAGGAACCCCACAAATTACCCCATTTTAGAAAGAAGACACCCCAAGGTATTTTGTTAGGAGTATGGTGAGTTCATAGAAGATTTTATTTTTTGTCACAAGTTAGCGGAAAATGACACTTTGTGAAAAAACACAATTAAAATCAATTTCCGCTAACTTGTGACAAAAAATAAAATCTTCTATGAACTCGCCATACTACTAACGGAATACCTTGGGGTGTCTTCTTTCTAAAATGGGGTCATTTGTGGGGTTCCTATACTGCCCTGGCATTTTAGGGGCCCTAAACCGTGAGGAGTAGTCTTGAAACGAAATTTCTCAAAATGACCTGTGAAACACCTCTGTAAATGACAATCTTTTGATTTTTTTACACACAATTGTCCATTTACAGCGGTATTTCTCCCACCCAGCATGGGTATGTGTAAAAATACACCCCAAAACACATTGTACTACTTCTCCCGAGTACGGCGATACCACATGTGTGGCACTTTTTTGCACCCTAACTGCGCTAAGGGGCCCAAAGTCCAATGAGTACCTTTAGGATTTCACAGGTCATTTTTGTTTCAAGACTACTCCTCACGGTTTAGGGCCCCTAAAATGCCAGGGCAGTATAGGAACCCCACTAATGACCCCATTTTAGAAAGAAGACACCCCAAGGTATTCCGTTAGGAGTATGGTGAGTTCATAGAAGTTTTTATTTTTTTGTCACAAGTTAGCGGAAATTGATTTTAATTGTTTTTTTTTCACAAAGTGTCATTTTCCGCTAACTTGTGACAAAAAATAAAATCTTCTATGAACTCACCATACTCCTAACGGAATACGTTTGGGTGTCTTCTTTCTAGAATGGGGTCATTTGTGGGGTTCCTATACTGCCCTGGCATTTTAGGGGCCCTAAACCGTGAGGAGTAGTCTTGAAACAAAAATGACCTGTGAAATCCTAAAGGTACTCATTGGACTTTGGGCCCCTTAGCGCAGTTAGGCTGCAAAAAAGTGCCAATCATGTGGTATCGCTGTACTCGAGAGATGTAGTATAATGTGTTTTGGGGTGTATTTTTACACATACCCATGCTGGGTGGGAGAAATACCTCTGTAAATGACAATTGTTTGATTTTTTTTACACACAATTGTCCATTTACAGAGAGATTTCTCCCACCCAGCATGGGTATGTGTAAAAATACACCCCAAAACACATTATACTACTTCTCCTGAGTACGGCGATACCACATGTGTGACACTTTTTTGCAGCCTAGGTGCGCTAAGGGGCCCAACGTCCTAATTACAGGTCATTTTGAGGCATTTGTTTTCTAGACTACTCCTCACGGTTTAGGGCCCCTAAAATGCCAGGGCAGTATAGGAACCCCACAAGTGACCCCATTTTAGAAAGAAGACACCCCAAGGTATTCCGTTAGGTGTATGGCGAGTTCATAGAAGATTTTATTTTTTGTCACAAGTTAGTGAAAAATGACACTTTGTGAAAAAAAAAAAAAACAATTTCCGCTAACTTTTGACAAAAAATAAAATCTTCTATGAACTCGTCATACACCTAACAGAATACATTGGGGTGTCTTTTTTCTAAAATGGGGTCCATTTCTGGGGTTCCTATACCGCCCTGGAATTTTACGGGCCCAAAACCGTGAGTAGTCTGGAAACCAAATGTCTCAAAATGACTGTTCAGGGGTATAAGCATCTGCAAATTTTGATGACAGGTGGTCTATGAGGGGGCGGATTTTGTGGAACCGGTCATATGCAGGGTGGCCTTTTAGATGACAGGTTGTATTGGGCCTGATCTGATGGATAGTAGTGCTAGGGGGGTGACAGGAGGTGATTGATGGGTGTCTCAGGGGGTGGTTAGAGGGGAAAATAGATGCAATCAATGCACTGGGGAGGTGATCGGAAGGGGGTCTGAGGGGGATCTGAGGGTTTGGCCGAGTGATCAGGAGCCCACACGGGGCAAATTAGGGCCTGATCTGATGGGCAGGTGTGCTAGGGGGTGACAGGAGGTGATTGATGGGTGTCTCAAGGTGTGATTAGAGGGGGGAATAGATGCAAGCAATGCACTGGCGAGGTGATCAGGGCTGGGGCCTGAGGGCATTCTGAGGGTGTGGGCGGGTGATTGAGTGCCCTAGGGGCAGATAGGGGTCTAATCTGATAGGTAGCAGTGACAGGGGGTGATTGATGGGTAATTAGTGGGTGTTTAGGGTAGAGAACAGATATAAACACTGCCCTTGGGAGGTGATCTGACGTCGGATCTTCGGGCGAACTATTGGTGTGGGTGGGTGATCAGATTGCCCGCAAGGGGCAGGTTAGGGACTGATTGATGGGTGGCAGTGCCAGGGGGTGATTGATGGGTGGCAGTGCCAGGGGGTGATTGATGGGTGGCAGTGCCAGGGGGTGATTGATGGGTGATTGACAGGTGATCAGTGGGTTATTACAGGGAAGAACAGATGTAACTAATGCACTGGCGAATTGATAAGGGGGGGTCTGAGGGCAATCTGAGCGTGTAGGCGGGTGATTGGGTGCCCGCAAGGGGCAGATTAGGGTCTGATCTGATGGGTAACAGTGACAGGTGGTGATAGGGGGTGATTGATGGGTTATGATGGGTAATTAGTGGGTGTTTAGAGGAGAGAATAGATGTAAACACTGCGCTTGGGTGGTGATCTGATGTCGGATCTGCGGGCGATCTATTGGTGTGGGTGGGTGATCAGATTGCCCGCAAGGGGCAGGTTAGGGGCTGATTGATGGGTGGCAGTGACAGGGGGTGATTGATGGGTGGCAGTGACAGGGGGTGATTGATGGGTGATTGACAGGTGATCAGTGGGTTATTACAGGGAAGGACAGATGTAAATATTGCACTGGCGAATTGATAAGGGGGGGTCTGAGGGCAATGTGAGCGTGTAGGTAGGTGATTGGGTGCCCGCAAGGGTCAGATTAGGGTCTGATCTGATGGGTAACAGTGACAGGTGGTGATAGGGGGTGATTGATGGGTGATTGATGGGTAATTAGTGGGTGTTTAGAGGAGAGAATAGATGTAAACACTGCGTTTGGGTGGTGATCTGATGTCGGATCTGCGGGCGATCTATTGGTGTGGGTGGGTGATCAGATTGCCCGCAAGGGGCAGGTTAGGGGCTGATTGATGGGTGGCAGTGACAGGGGGTGATTGATGGGTGGCAGTGACAGGGGGTGATTGATGGGTGATTGACAGGTGATTGACAGGTGATCAGTGGGTTATTACAGGGAAGAACAGATGTAAATATTGCACTGGCGAATTGATAAGGGGGGGTCTGAGGGCAATCTGAGCGTGTAGGCGGGTGATTGGGTGCCCGCAAGGGGCAGATTAGGGTCTGATCTGATGGGTAACAGTGACAGGTGGTGATAGGGGGTGATTGATGGGTGATTGATGGGTAATTAGTGGGTGTTTAGAGGAGAGAATAGATGTAAACACTGCGTTTGGGTGGTGATCTGATGTCGGATCTGCGGGCGATCTATTGGTGTGGGTGGGTGATCAGATTGCCCGCAAGGGGCAGGTTAGGGGCTGATTGATGGGTGGCAGTGACAGGGGGTGATTGATGGGTGATTGACAGGTGATTGACAGGTGATTGACAGGTGATCAGGGGGGATAGATGCATACAGTACACAGGGGGGAGGGTCTGGGGGGGGGTCTGGGGAGAATCTGAGGGGTGGGGGGTGATCAGGAGGGGGCAGTGGGCAGGGGGGGAGATAAAAAAAAAATAGCGTTGACAGATAGTGACAGGGAGTGATTGATGGGTGATTAGGGGGGTGATTGGGTGCAAACAGGGGTCTGGGGGGTGGGCAGGGGGGGGTCTGAGGGGTGCTGTGGGCGATCTGGGGCAGGGGGGGGAGAAATCAGTGTGCTTGGGTGCAGACTAGGGTGGCTGCAGCCTGCCCTGGTGGTCACTCGGACACTGGGACCACCAGGGCAGGAGGCAGCCTGTATAATACACTTTGTAAACATTACAAAGTGTATTATACACTTTGTATGCGGCAATCGCGGGGTTAACATCCCGCCGGCGCTTCCGTATAGCCGGCAGGATGTTTCGGGGGGCGAGCGGTGACAGGCGCTGGCGGAAGATCGCGTCACGGATGACGTGATCGCTCCGCCCATGCCCTTAAATGGACCGCCGCCTCTGTGGGTGAGCCGGTCCTTCAGGGCTCCACTTCCCGGCCGCCTCTGTGCGTTAGGCGGTCGGGAAGTGGTTAAGGAGGGAGTCAAGATCTGGGGCAGAGAGGTACAGTTGTGTATCGTCTGCATAGAGGTGGTATTGAAACCCGAATGAGTTGATTAACCCCCTTGGCGGTAATCCCGAGCTGAGCTCGGGGTATGCCGCCGGAGGTCGCCGCTCAGGCCCTGCTGGGCCGATTTTCAATCTGAAAAAAGCAGCACACGCAGCCGGCACTTTGCCAGCCGCGTGTGCTGCCCGATCGCCGCCGCTCCGCGGCGATCCGCCGCGTGCAGCGGCGAAAGAGGGTCCCCCCAGCCGCCCGAGCCCAGTGCAGCCGGAACAAACAGTTCCGGCCGGCGCTAGGGGCTGGATCGGGCGGCTCTGACGTCACTCCGCTCGTCGCCATGGCGACGAGGAAAGCGAAACAAGATAGGCCGCTCATTGCGGCCTATCTTGTTACTTTCGATTGCCGGAGGCGATCGAAAGTACGCTTCCGGAGCGCCCTCTAGTGGGCTTTCATGCAGCCAACTTTCAGTTGGCTGCATGAAATAGTTTTTTTTTAATTTAAAAAAAACCCTCCCGCAGCCTCCCTGGCGATTTTAATAGAACGCCAGGGAGGTTAAATCACCAAGACGGTGCATGTAGATGGAAAAGAGGAGAGGACCAAGGACAGAGCCTTGGGAAACCCCGACAGACAAAGCATGAGGCGAAGAGATTTGATCTGAGTAGGAGACTGTAAAGGACCTTCCAGAGAGGTAGGAAGATAACCATGTGAGAGCAAGGCCCTTTATTCCTACATTTGAAAGTATTTGTAGGAGTAAGGTGTGGTCGACAGTATCAAATGCTGATGACAGGTCAAGAAGGATGAGTATGGAAAATTGACCTTTGGATTTAGCTGTAAGAAGGTCATTGGCCACTTTGGTAAGGGCTGTTTCCGTGGAGTGGTTAGAGCGAAAGCCAGACTGGAACTGATCAAGTAGGGAGTTAGCAGATAAATAATGGCTTAATTCTGCATGTATATGGCGTTCAAGTAGTTTGGATGCAAATGGGAGAAGTGAGACTGGGCGGTAGTTGGCGAGTGTGGTAGGATCTAGAGATGGTTTTTTAAGTAGTGGTGTCACAGCAGCCTTTTTGAGTGGCGACAGAAAGATGCCAGTAGAGAGGGACAGGTTAATTAGCGTTGTTAGTGCAGGCAAGAGAGATGAGGATAGCTGCAGAATGAAATGGGAGGGAATAGGATCCAAAGAATAGGTGGTTAGATTAGCTTTGGCAATTACAGAGGAGAGAGAGTGTTCAGAGAGTGGAGAGAAGGCAGTTAGAGAGCAGTCAATGAGAGGTGTGGAGGTGGGATTTGAGGGCTGCGTGGAGAATTCACTTCTGATATTGTCAATTTTATCAGTGAAGTATGTTGGAAATTCTTCCGCTAGTCGGACTGCATGGACTTCAAAGGATGGCAGGGAGAGAGAGGGAATAGGAGTGAGAGGCTTGAAGGAGCATTTATCTGAGAGGAGAATGCCCACACCACCACCATGTTTATTCCCACTTCTAGGAGTGTGGCTAAAGTGGAAACCTCCATAGGAGAGGGCGGCAGGTGAGACTGTGTCAGAAGGGGTCAGCCAGGTTTTAGTGATCCCAAAGAATGTGAAAGCATTGGAAATGAAAAGATCATGGATAAAGGGCAGTTTGTTGCAGACTGAGCGGCAGTGGCGTACCTAGGGCATTTGGCACCCGGTGCTGGGTATTAAAAGACACCCCCCCTAAAAAAATGGGGGTGGCCACAACCTGCGGCGTGCTTCGTGGCAAAAATGGGCGTGGTCATGACCGGATGAGGGCTGAGCTAACTGTAATTTAAAGTATTAGCTAGTATATATTAAAACACACACTGCTATATACACATCTGCTATATACACACACATCTATATACTGCACATATGTCTAAAGTCCACAATTCTTATATGACACTTATATTCACTGTCCAATCGGTATTGGGATCGCTGCAGATAAAGTCCAATTCGGAGTAAATGTTATGTAGAAACCGCTGCGCTCTCCAAACCTGCAATAACACATAAACTCCACATAGGGTAATATTGTATGATCAATACAGTCTCTCCACACCCCTAGTGACTTGTGCTCCCCAAGCAGCAATTCTTGGTGCTCCCACTTCCCCTTTTCCTAAATGCTCACCAGATGTATACCACCCCAGTTTTCAGGTGGATCTTAAGCAGTGATTGATAATCAACTCTCTTGGCTCTGTAGGGGAAATAAAAGGAACTCCACATAGGGTAATACAGTTCAGATAACAGGACAACTTTTAAAACAGCACTATCTTCAATTCCCACAGTGTCACCAGGTGAATGTGTCACTCCACACTACAAGCCACACTTCTCACCAGATGGAGCCCACCTCTCAATTCAGGTGGAGACTGCGTTATTATTGCATTCGGGGCTTGATTGGAAGCAATAATAACGCAGTCTCCACCTGAATTGAGAGGTGGGCTCCATCTGGTGAGAAGTGTGGCTTGTAGTGTGGAGTGACACATTCACCTGGTGACACTGTGGGAATTGAAGATAGTGCTGTTTTAAAAGTTGTCCTGTTATCTGAACTGTATTACCCTATGTGGAGTTCCTTTTATTTCCCCTACAGAGCCAAGAGAGTTGATTATCAATCACTGCTTAAGATCCACCTGAAAACTGGGGTGGTATACATTTGGTGAGCATTTAGGAAAAGGGGAAGTGGGAGCACCAAGAATTGCTGCTTGGGGAGCACAAGTCACTAGGGGTGTGGAGAGACTGTATTGATCATACAATATTACCCTATGTGGAGTTTATGTGTTATTGCAGGTTTGGAGAGTGCAGCGGTTTCTACATAATATTAGCTAGTATAGTTGCCTCAGTATAGCTAGTATAGTTGCTCCCAGTATAGCTAGTAGTTTCCCCCAGTATAGCTGCCCCCAGTGAAGCTAGTATAGTTGCCCCCAGTAAAACTAGTTGCCCCAATGAAGTTAGTATAGTTGCCCCCAGTATAGCTAGTATATTTGCCCCCAGTATAGCTAGTATAGTTACCCCCAGTATAGCTAGTATAGCTGCCCCAGTATAGCTAGTATAGCTGCCCCCAGTATAGCTAGTTTAGTTGCCCCAGTATAGCTGGTATAGTTGCCCCCAGTATAGCTGGTATAGTTGCCCCCAGTAAAGCTGGTATAGCTGCCCCCCAGTATAGCTAGTTTAGTTGCCCCCAGTATAGCTGGTATAGTTGCCCCCAGTATAGCTGGTATAGTTGCCCCCAGTAAAGCTGGTATAGCTGCCCCCCAGTATAGCTAGTTTAGTTGCCCCCAGTATAGCTGGTATAGTTGCCCCCAGTATAGCTGGTATAGTTGCCCTCAGTATAGCTGCCCGCCAATATAGCTAGTTTAGTTGCCCCCAGTATAGCTAGTTTAGTTGCCCCCAGTATAGCTAGTATAGCTGCCCCCAGTATAGCTAGTTTAGTTGCCCCCAGTATAGCTGGTATAGTTGCCCCCAGTATAGCTGGCCTGGTATAGCTGCCCCCCAGTATAGCTAGTTAGTTGCCCCCAGTATAGCTAGTTTAGTTGCCCCCAGTATAGCTAGTATAGCTGCCCCCGTATAGTTGCCCCCAGTATAGCTGGTATAGTTGCCCCCAGTATACCTGATATAGTTGCCCCCAGTATAGCTAGTTTAGTTGCCCCCAGTATAGTTGCCCCCAGTATAGCTAGTTTAGTTGCCCCCAGTATAGTTACCCCCAGTATAGCTGCCCCCAGTATAGCTGGTATAGTTGCCCCCAGTATAGATGCCCCAGGAGAGGGGAAGCAGCGCTAGAAGAAGGGGCAGTGGTGGAAGCGGTGGGGAGGGGGGAAATATCCCCCCCTCCCTCACCTGGGACCCCTCCTTCTGCCTCTCTACCCCTCCATAGAGTAGCGGTGGCAACTGCGGGCTCGGCGACGGGGAGACATGCGCAGAATTACTCACCACGCCATGTTCCAAGCGCCGACAGCGTCATGTCGTCACAGATCTCCGCCTTCAATGCCGCCCACTGTGCTTCCGCTAATCAGGAAGCACAGTGGGTGGCTTTGAAGGCGGAGATCTGTGACGACATGATGCTGCCGGCGCTTGGAATG
Organism: Hyperolius riggenbachi; assembly: GCF_040937935.1. Classification (NCBI taxonomy): domain Eukaryota; kingdom Metazoa; phylum Chordata; class Amphibia; order Anura; family Hyperoliidae; genus Hyperolius; species Hyperolius riggenbachi. Next base: position 211,168,386 of record NC_090649.1, on the reverse strand, counting down.
CGGAATTGGTGAGTAATTCTGTGCATGTCTCCCCGCCGCCGAGCCCGCACTTGCCACTGCTACTCTATGGAGGGGGAGAGAGGCAGAAGGTGGGGTCCCAGGTGAGGGAGGGGGGGGATATTTCCCCCCTCCCCACCGCTGCCGCCACTGCCCCTCCTTCTAGCACTGCTTTCCCCCTCCTGCTCTGCTGCTGTGGGAGGTCGTGGCGACACCCCCCTAGCAGTCTGTCACCCAGTGCGCCACGCCCCCCTGCGCACTACAGTAGGAACGCCACTGCTGAGCGGGCATTCCAGAGGGCAGCCGAGAGCCAATATATATATATATGTACTCTAGTTAGTCAGTCTTGCTATTTTGTAATTATATTATATATTATCGTAATATTTTGAAGTAACATCTTATTGTATATTTATCTGTGTACCGACCTCTTGCCTGCCTCTTGACCTCGCTCTTGTCTTGTCCTTCTGTACCACTGCCATCTGATGTTCGACTCGGCCTGTCCCTGACTTCGTTATTTTCTGATCCTTACAATACGACTGACATCTGACTGCGGATTATTTTCTCAATATCTCTATACTGGCCATAGTAACCCAGTTGCACAGAGAATTCCTTATTGCTCAATGGGGAACGGACAACATCTTTCACCAAATCACTCCTTGCCATCCGTCCTACTTGAGCTGCTTCTACTTCCACAGCTGCACGTTCATATCCCTTTTCCACAAACTTTTCCACCAATATTTTGCTTTGTGTTATATAATCCCCTTCACAAGTACAGTTTCTCTTGATCCTCATTAACTGCCCCCTAGGGATATTATTTAACCACCTAGAATGGTGACAGCTGGACCTAGGTATATATGCATTCCTGTCTGTGGGCTTAAAAAATGTTTTTGTTACCAATGCTCCTCCCTCCCTCCATATTTCCAAATCCCAAAAATTTACCTTATCCTGACTTACACTGAACGTTAGGTTTATTTCTTCCCACATTTCATTCATCATCCTACAAAACTCCTCCAGCTCAGTTTTTGGACCCCTCCATATGAACAGCAGGTCATCTATGAATCTCGTCCACAGCACTATTCGCCCCCTGTTGTCCCTGTTCAGTATCAACTCCTCCCATTTTCCCATATAAATATTGTCGACGCTGGGAGCGAACTTCGTGGTACATAATAATGTCCATTATACCAGTAATAATTATGCTGGAGAGAGTAAGAAAGTAAATCCAATATGAATTTATTTTGCATGGTGTGCAGTTCACAGGCCTTTTTTCAGGGCCATCTCAACCACCCCAAGGCTTTTCTCATGGGGGATAACAGTGTACAAGGAAGACACATCGGCCGTAACCAGCCAGTCGTCCCCGCCCACCGTCACCCCATCCATGATTTGCAACAGATGTTTGGTATCTCTGAGCAATTTTGGCAACTTAGACATCTCCTCCTGTAGTAATATATTCACATATTCACCCACCCTTTGGGTTAAAGAGCCCACCCCACTCACGATGGGCCTTCCTGGGCGGTTTTCTTGATCTTTATGTATCTTAGGGTTATAGTATATTACTGGGATTCGGGGTACTGTTGGTAATAAATAATTGAATTCTTGCGTACTAATGATGCTTTCCCTTTCCCCATCGAGCAAAATCTTTTTTCAGAATTTCTTTAAATCCACTGGTGGGGTTGCCCCTTAGACTACCATATGTATCACTATCCCTCACTATTCTCCCCAACTCAGCACTATATTGGCCCCCACTCAAGATTACCAGCCCTCCCTCCTTATCAGCTGGCTTCAGAACCAGATCTTTGTCCTATATTGGGCTCTCGGTATTTCTTTTGTCTTTATTCTTCCATACCACTCTGATAAACAGGGAGACAGGGAGAGCTGACCAATCCGCTTAGGGAGAGTTGACCAATCCAACCAGTCAATCGTCTATATACTGTTATATACTGGGTACCACATACAGCACAGCACCAGTATCTGTTCATACATAGCACCAGTATATGATTTTTTTTTTAATTTGGTGTGTGTTGGAAGAGGGGTAGTCTTATATGGTGAGTATATCCCAAACTCTATATTTTAACTGGAAAAGTTGGGGGGTCGTCTTATATACCCAGTCGTCTTATATACCGGTATATACGGTATGTATTTTTATTCATTGTTATAAACAATATTTTCAGATTTTATTAAATGAAGAAATGATAAAAGAAGGTTATGGACAATATAATACAATTATGATTATGCATATACTGTATTATCATTTTTAGTGTTATAAACTATATTTTCAGATTTTTTTATTACCAGAATAAACGATAAAAGAAGGTTATACACAATATTATACAATTATTATGATTATATATATATATATATATATATATATATATATATATATATATATATATATATATATTATCCTTTTCAGTGTTAGACACAATAATTTCAGATTTTAGAAATATTTTAGAAGTAGAAATGATAAAATATAATTAATTATAGACAATATTATTAAATTCCGGCTACCTACACCAAGCATCCTTTTTACCAGTCACCCTTTTTTGATGTATGCTACTTCACCTTCTTCTATCCTAATAGGACAATAGTTTAATGGCACTCTACGCTGGCCATTCTTGTAACTCTCAAAACAACTTTGGGAGAATTTGATTTCAAACAGGGAAGGGAAATGATGGTCAGACGAGTATCAATTTTCCATGATTCTGGAGCATAACTGCCATCATACAAAGGGGTGAGGTAGCAAACAACACAGTTTTACTCAGTTGTAACAGCAAACCAGTTCATCTCAAAGAAAGAAAATAATAAGCTGCAGGATGTACATATTAGTGAAAGGCTAAAGTTTTAGGCGACGTCGAACTGGCTGCAAGATAGTGCTTAACACTCTTGCCTGTGTTGCCCAAGATGAAGATCTGGCTCTTGAGGAATGGTCCAGCCCTTTAGCCCTGTAAGCTTGTTGGATCAGTTTAATTATCCATGCTGATATAATTCTGGTTGAAGCTGGTTTTCCCCTTTTTTTAACCAGAAAGAATGATGATCAGTTGGTCAGAACCCCTGAAGTAATGTTACAGACAGGTAATTATGAAAGAGGAAGATACAGCAGATGCAGATCAGCAGAATCGACTTGCAGAGGAAGTGCTGGATAAGGGCCACTCCCAGTCTTCGTGAAATTCAGTCACTACCTTTCGTAGAAAGTGCAGCATGGTTTAACCACTTGCCGACCACATCACGCCGATGGTCGTGGCGGCAGCCCCAGGACCGCCTAACGCCGATCGCCATAATGTCCTGGAGCAGTGGTTCGCGGGAGATTGCGCGCATCTATGCGTGCGCATCCCCACTTGGATGACAGAGCTCCGCTCCGCCTTCAGTTTACCAGTGGCGATCGCCACTTGGAGACTGTTAGACGGCGAAGCCGCCGTCTATTTACTTAGTACAGCGCTGCGATCAATGGCAGCGCTGTACTGGGGAGAGCTGTGTGACACGGCTGTCCCCCTGGGAGACATAGCAGTGATTGGTTGTCATAGGCTGATGCCTATGACAGCTGATCACAGTGATTATGCTTAAAATAAAAAAAAGAGATATTTATTTAAAAATATTAACCACTTAACAACCTCTGCCACGCTTATCTACGCCCCTTTAAACTTCACCTGAGTCACAGGGGCGTAGATAGGCATCTCCTGTTTATTTTGCTGCTGTGCGCGATCGCGTTCGCGTTCGCATTCGCGTCCGCGTGCACGCGGATTTGCATACGCGTCGGGCACCCGCTTGTCCGTGATTGGCTGATGTGAACATGTGTTCACAAAGCCAATGACAGTGCTCATTCATGCAGAATGTGTGTAAACATTGCATCAGTCTCTATGCTGTTACAGTTACTGAGATCACTCGTGAGAGGATCTCAGATAACTAACACAGCATTAGTGACTGATCAGCATCAGTGAGGTGTTTTTTAAATAAAGTATACCCCCATTAAGCCCATTAACCCTTGCCTCCCTTAAATGTGAAAATTGCTGTGGTTTTTAGGTGAAAAACCCTGCGGTAGAGAAGTGGTTAAAATAAATATTTGGCAAAAAAAATAAACATCCTGGGAGCGATCATTGCCCACCAACAGAGGGGAATCACTTGTGTGCTGAGTTGTGCGGCCCTGTAGCGAGGCCTTAAAGCTGCAGTGGCTCTTTTTGTGAAAAATGGCCTGGTCTTTAGGGGGGTTTAAGCCCGTGGTCCTTAAGAGGTTAAGAACCACTGTCGTTATAGAAGTAGATATACACAGAATCTACTCCTAGGGTCTGAACTTTAGACACTTCTTCAGAAGTAGGTTCCAAATACAGCACTATGGCTCTAGAGTGAATGGAAGACTGTATAAATAATCTTGTACTATATGTAGGTATGTGAGAGAAAAAATGTTTCTTTTGAGAGGTCACAGTTTTAAGATTGCATTCATGCATTTAAACAATAATGGATGCAAACCCTAGCGAGTTTAAAAAAATGCTGAGATGGCGGACATTTGGCTTTTTCAGGTACTGTGACTGAGTCCCTTGTCTAGTTCTAACTATAAAAAGGCAACTATGTTAGGGTCAGGTTCTTCAATAGTTTGAAATAGTAGACTCTATTATAAATGATTTATTGAATTATTGAAAGCTTCTTCAGAGCCCCCTTGTTGACCTAACATTGCTCTTTCAGTTTTCATGTGGTGTAAGCTCTGTGGATAGGTATGTAGTTCTGACTGAAAAGGTCTTCAAACAGAGGAGGCAGAAGCAGCCTAAAATGCATCTGCAATTATAAGGCAAATCAGTGCCACTCTATAGCTGTAATCTTCTACACACTGAGTCTTCTTAAACATCGGAAGATCGGTAGTGTTGGAGTATATACATTCATTCGTTTAGATCACCTAGACGGAGTTATCTATCCAAAGGAGTTACTTTGCTGCCTGGAAATGAAAACTAGTAACTTGTGAACAGCACACACAAAGTCCTTTAATGGTTAATGGAATATTATGACAGGCTCAACATCCAGGAACATCCAGATAGTTTGATGATGGGTGATCTGTTGTCCTCAATAGGAAGAAAAGTAGTGTTTGGGTATATCCCTCAAAATAGGAAAAAAGTTACGTCAAGTAAGAAGTAGTATTTTTTTCAGTTAAATTTTTCTAATCTATAAGAAACATAGGGGAGTACAATTTACTTTAAAGAACCCAAAGTTACCATCATATTAAAAATGGTTTTCATTAGGGTTGGTCAACTGATGCTTTGGATTGGTCCTTCTACAAGATACATAACTTTGCACAAAACTAACAAAAATTTGCATCAACTTAAAATAAGTACCATCTCGTTGATCATCCCAATGTTTATTATTATTATTATGGATTATTATTCCATGCATTCTATATAGAAGCAGAAAACATAGAGTGTGTATAGAGTTATGTTTTCCTTTGTCTCTCTGGTGGCTCTGAATAGTGCTTACTGAGTTGAATCAGCTGAGAATTTCCAATCCAGACAACGTGCCAAGGTCTTTTGCTGTCACATATAATTACTGAATTCATTTGTATTGTGTGAAAACCTAAAAATTATGTGTTTACTTTTTCTTACAATTTCATTTGGAATATCAGACTGTCTTTTAAAGGGAATCTTATCGATTTGCAAATAAAGCCATGTTCACAAGCCACAGTCCTGCCTGAAAGCTAGCTGAGATATTAAAGTGTACCTCCAATGGAACAAGTCAGGGCAGTACAACTATTCATCTCTGAGCAGAGCAGGATCCTGCAACCTAGGCATGTGCCTGGGGCCCAGCAGGTGTCAGTGGGCCCAACTGCCTCTTCCTCTGAACCTTCTCCCATCTTAGATTAAAGGACCATAAGGAGGAGCCAGATATACTACCGTGCCATATTATTCCATCTCTGTATATCTTGTCAGGACAATTTATTTCATTATGTTTACCATTGTGGTTGCAACCTCTGCATCCCCATTGTTCCACCACTGAATAAGATGCTTGATGTTGCTTATGTGAGCTAATCCTTCCATGTGCTATCTACACAAGCAGTTAAAAATCACATGGGGGAACCATTTCTGAATGACCTATGTTTCTCAAGTCTTTAACATTACTGCTTTCCAGTTTTATGTCACGGTGTTCATCTGTCCAGAAGTGACATCACTAATCCCCAGATATGTTATGTACGGTGTATTTGATATCAGAATTATGATGAGTTGCAATGAGCAGTGGTGTGTGGCAGCCAAAAATCATCCAATCAGAAATCGGTTTGCTTATTGAGAGGTGATGACAGCTGCTTGACGTTTGCTCTGTGGTACTGTACATTGCAGCTCTTTGAAATCTATTATTAAATAAGCTGGATATTCCTGTCGTTTCTGTCATCTATCTCTGCATGTATATATGGATAACATAAAGCAAGTCATTCGGTAAAGCTGCCCTGTTCTTACCCATTTCCCCTTTCTTGCCCCAACAATTGCCAGAGCTGTATGAAGTGGACATGACTGTAATTTCAGTTGTGCGCTGCATATGCTTGTTGTTAGAATGGATGTGAACAGATGGCAGTGCTCTGAATGTAAAGCTTGTTTTTCATGTCACCACACCACAAAGAGGACAGGCTAGCAGTGGAATGCTGAGTATTATAGAAAGCAGACAATATGGAATGGTAGCTAATATAAAATGCGGAGGACAATGAAGCAGACCCGCTGGTCCTGTCTGCTGGTGAAGTGCTGTGCTCACTCAGGAATGCTGCACAACTCTGCATTCTGTCTACATGAAGCTGAACGCTTCGTCACTGCTCAGGGATTTGTGTTTGGGTGGAGAAGCCACAACACAATGATCATTACGTCCCTACAACCAGCTTTTCTGCTTTTTAGTCTCAGGTTCCTCCTCCTCCCTTTTTATCTCTCTATTTAGCGCTTCTAAAGACAGTTCCAGAACTTGGCTTTTGTTGTAGCAGATGAGCTGGACTGCGTATTAGTCATACGTGGTCTGCTCATAATAGCTAGTCAATCGCAACCAAAAGTATCTATGTATTTACTTTAGGCAGCCAACATTCGTCAGGAAAGCAAGGTCAGCTTACAGTCAATTACACAGAGATCATAATAATATTAAACAGATTACAGTGTAGAAATATTACCGAGTCTGTTTATACCTAATCAAGCCAGAAATGTTGGTAACGCTTTGGCAGCCGTACTTCACAGCTAAGCATACCAGCAAAACCAGGCTCTGAGCTTTTCTGCCGGTGTTTTATTTATTTTTCACTGAAATTATTGTTCAATAACAGCTAAAGTGGCATTGTCAGACACACCTTGATAATCTCAAACTGGATCTTTAGTGCTGTGGAAAATGTCTAGTCTCTTTAAAGCTGAAGGCCTGGTATATGCAAGGAGACCTCCCACCAACCTCTTTGGCGATCAGCCTTGAGGAACTTTAACCAAGGATTGAATTTCATTCTAATCAGTAGCCGATATCCCCTTTTCCCATGAGAAATATTTACCTTTTCACGAATAGACCACCAGGGGGGTCTGTGTGGTTGATAATCTGTTGAATCCCCTCCCACAGTGTGATGTCATGACCATGGTCCTGATAGTTTGCTGTCTGTAAACCTCGTTGCATTGTGGGAAATAGCTGCTTTTTCCAACCTCCAAGCAAACAATATCTCCCTCTGTGCATAGAACTCTCAGTAACGAACATTCCGTACAGATCACCTGTCAGGACTAAAGATGTCGCCACCTGTGACAAATTTTAGAATGTCAGGTCCCGGTGAGTGTTCTAATACTTAACGCTCTACTCGCACTCTGCAGGGAGGGAAGGAGGCTGATGTTACATTTGTCGCCGTTGATCTGAGGTCTCCTATCATGGCACCCAGCCAGCCTGCACCTTACCCACCCTGCCCCAGCCAGCCTGCACCTTACCCACCCTGCCCCAGCCACCCAGCCCCAGCCACCCAGCCCCTTAGCCACCCTTCCCCAGCCACCCAGCCCCTTAGCCACCCTGCCCCAGCCAGCCTGCACCTTACCCACCCTGCCCCAGCCACCCAGCCCCAGCCACCCAGCCCCTTAGCCACCCTTCCCCAGCCACCCAGCCCCTTAGCCACCCTGCCCCAGCCAGCCTGCACCTTACCCACTCTGCCCCAGCCACCCAGCCCCTTAGCCACCCATTGTGCCATTCGCGATAGACAACTGGACAGGACAAATCAGCATACACACATGTAAAATGTGAGCTGGCTCTTCTGTCCAAACTTTTTTTTTTTTAGCAAGTCAGGTTTCCAACTATATCGATTGGACACTTTCAAAAGCATATGCCATGTTATGTGCAGGACTGATTGATATTTACTACCGCGTCTAATCATAATGCACTCCTAATCAATGCCAACCCAAGCATTTTGATCAGATCATCAATCTGGAGTAAATATTGCTTCATGCGTACCAGCCCTTAGTGTTCTTACTTAAAGAGAGTCTGAAGCCATAATAAAAATGGCTTTTTTCCTTATAGATAGCAGGGGCATGTGTGCCCCTGCTAAAACGCCGCTATCCCGTGGCTGAACGAGGGTCCTTTCCCTTCCAAATCCCCCCCCCCCCCTGCAAAATCACGACCAACTGCAATCAGGGCCGGATTTACAGTTCAGGAGCCTATAGGTACATAATCTCTGGCGCCCTAAACCCCGCCCCTTAACACAGGGCATGCCCCTTAATTCACGCCCCCTTTTCTTAGTGGGTGGCTGGGTCTGGTAGCAGGATCTGGGTGGCTGGGTCAAGGTGCAGGGTGGCTGGGTCTGGGGCAAGGTGCAGGCTGGATATGAGTGCAGGGTGCTAGCTGGGTCTGAGTGCAGGGTGGCTGGGGAAAAGTGCAGGCTGGGTCTGAGTGCAGGGTGGCTAGTACAGGGTGCAGGCTGGGTATGGAGGCAGGGTGGCTGGGGCTGAGTTCAGACTGGCTAGGGCTGGGTGGTTGGGGTTGAGGGGGGGGGGTGCAGGCTGGCTGGAGCTGGGTCTGGGGGCAGGCTGGGTCTGGGGGCAGGGTGGCTGGGTCTGAGTTCAGGGTGGCTAGGGCAGGGTGCAGGCTGGGTATGGAGGCAGGGTGGCTGGGGCTGAGTGGTTGGGGTTGGGGGAGTGCAGGCTGGCTGGAGCTGAGTCTGGGTGCAGGCTGGGTCTGGGAGCAGGGTGGCTTGGGCAGGGTGCAGGCTGGGTATGGGTGCAGGCTGGGTCTGGGGGAACAGGGTGGCTGGGACAGGGTGCAGGCTTGGTATGGGTGCATGCTGTCTGGGAGCAGGCTGGGTCTGGGGGGGCAGGGGCACGGTGAAGGCTGGGTATGGGTGCAGGCTGGCTGGGGCAGGGTGCAGTCTGGCTGGAGCTGGGTGGCTGGGGCAGGGTGGGTAAGGTGCAGGCTGACTAGAGCAGGGTGGGTAAGGTGCAGGCTGGCTGGGGCTGTGTGGCTGGGGCAGGGTGGGTAAGGTGCAGGCTGGTTGGGGCTGGGTGGCTGGGGCAGGGTGGGTAAGGTGCAGGCTGACTGGGGCAGGGTGGGTAAGGTGCAGGCTGGCTGGGGCTGGGTGGCTGGGGCAGGGTGGATAGGGTGCAGACTGGCTGGGGCTGGGTGGTTGGGGCAGGGTGGGTAAGGTGCTGGCTGGCTGGGGCAGGGTGACTAAGGGGCTTGGTGGCTGGGGCAGGGTGGGTAAGGTGAAGGCTGGCTGGGTAAGGTGCAGGCTGGCTGGGGCAGGGTGGCTAAGGTGCAGACTGGCTGGGGCAGGGTGGCTAAGGTGCAGGCTGGCTGGGGCAGAGTGGCTAAGGGGCTGGGTGTCTGGGGAAGGGTGGCTAAGGGGCTGGGTGGTTAAGGGGCTGGGTGGCTGGGGCAGGGTGGGTAAGGTGCAGGCTGGCTGGGGCAGGGTGGCTAAGGGGTTGGGTGGCGACAAATGTAACATCAGCCTCCCTCCCTCCCTGCAGAGTGCGAGCGGAGCGTTAAGTATTAGAACACTCACCGGGACCTGACATGTCAGCGATGAGCGCTTCTCTCCCCGCAGCGCGCCAAGCGTCATCTCCTAGGCAACAGCGTGTCTCCATACTGTGACGCGCTGCCGCCAGTACATGCAGGTGTGTCACAGTAAGGAGACACGCTGTTACCTAGGAGATGATGCTAGGAGCGCTGCGGGGAGAGAAGCGGTCGTCACTGACATGTCGGATTCCGGTGAGTCTTCTTATACTTAACGCTCCGCTCGCATGCAGGGAGGAAGGGAGGGAAGGGCACTAGTGAGCCGCCTCTCAGGGATGGTCCCGCCTGTAGGCACGTGCCTTGTGTGCCTGTGGGTAAATCTGGCCCTGACTGCAATATTGATTTTAGTCCCATATTAACACAACCTCAGTATATACAGTAAACATTATTACACTATGCCTGTACTGTGAGTGATATACCGGTGATCAATGCTTGCTAAGTGTGCTCCCAAAATGCTTCCAGTGCCCTTACTTGTGAATTGTCACACTACACTCAAATATATACGGTGTATAGTATATCTATCTATCTATCTATCTATCTATCTATCTATCTATCTATCTATCTATCTATCTATCTATCTATCTATCTATCTATCTATCTATCTAGATACATATATATATATATATATATATATATATATATATATATATATACATACAGTATATATATATATATATATATATATATATACTGTATATGTCTATATATACATTTTTTTTTCCTACGGACATTTATGTGCACAAAGCACATGATTTTTCATCGAATTCTATCATATTGCAGCCACTGATGTGCACATTCTACTATATTTCACCTTGTATAGAACTACATTTGAAAATAAGAATATTATATAAAATTCATTTGCAGTTGCTAGTATGTTTTATATACATTTTCCCCGCAAAACAAGTGTGTTTAAAAAGCAAAATTGCTATTTGAGACGGCCAGGAATCAGTTTGTGAATTCTCACTGTGCCACTGTGTGTGCTGCCTAGAGTGGCAATAATAAATCAGGCCAACCATGTGATAATAAAGAAAAATGTTTTCCTCTTTCTATGCTTAATGCCTTTAGCATAATAGTTCATTAATGAACTTTTCAAATTAAGACTGTAAGACATGAAAGAAAAAATTAGGGTCAGTTCCCACTTGCAACGGATCTGCAACGGATTTTTTAGCTGGTTGGACAGATCTGCAATGGAGCACTAAGGGTGCCCATTACCAGTACAATTTTTTCACTAAATGCGATCTTTCGATGCAATTTTAATGATCGAATTGTATAGAAAACACCACATTTCTGAAGGCAATTGATAAGAAACAATTCTTTAGTCGGTTGCTAAATAGGACCAAAATATCCCGAAAGTTGGATTTTACAATCGAAATTGAAGAAAGAATCATTCAGTAAATGTGAACAATTGATAACTGCCTTTCGATTAGTTACAATATTTCAAATCACGTTGAAAGATCGCATTTGGTGAAAAAATGGTACCATTATTTGGCACCTTAAAGCAAATCAGTCCAGATCCGTCATCACTGACTCCATCGCATATTATTTTTATTTTTTCCATCGGGGATCCATCGTGTGCACCACTTGAATCCCGCCGCCACCTCAGGGGTCACTGCTGCTCGAGTCGCCATGCCGACAAGTGCCTCGGTACAAACAGCAGCCAACTGCTGAGCCCCATTCATATAGCAGTGCAGTGCTTATCAGCGATGGAGACCAGAGCCGGGACAAGGTCCTCCAGCACCCAAGGCTGAGGCACCAAAGTTCGCCCCTCCATCCCTGCCACCCCAGCCGTCACACACTGATTACTATTCGACTAAGAGGCTCCACAGGGCCCACAACCTCCCCAACACCTTAATATCTAGTTATCTGGCTTGCAGTCACTGCCATGTATCCCCTTTTCTTATTTCTTTCTGCTTCAAACACAATTAGGAATGACAGCTGAATGAATTCTGCGCCCCCTCCTACACTGCGCCCTGAGGCTGGAGCCTCTCCAGCCTATGCCTCGGCCCGGCCCTGATGGAGACCCAAGCGGTGGGCGGCGACCACCACAGATGAAAAGGCAGAAAATGACAGATGAAAGTGACAGATGAAGGTAGAAGATGACAGATGAAGATAGAAGATGACAGATGAAGGCAGAAGATGACAGATGAAAGTGACAGATGAAGGCAGACGGTGGCAGAAAAGACAGAAGAAAGTGACAGAAGACAAGAGAGGACAGAAGAACGGATGCGGCCAGGAGCCTAGTGGGTATAGTCACCATCCGTTCCCATAGACTTGCATGGTTTCTGAGGGCATCCGTGGCATATGCCTTGTCCAGAAAAATGTAGCAGGTTGGGACTCTGTGTTGCATTTACTGCAACACAGAAAACAGATCTGGTAAACATCCTATTTTGAAACTTTAATCACATAACCAGAAGCCTCTGCTTACAGGGGGGAGTTACAGCATATGTGAGTAGGGCTATTACAACTGCCAGGATAATATAACTTTGCTGTTTAGACTGGAAGGGAGAAGGCTCAGACTTAATCTCTCTAAAACGATTGCAGCCTATAGCACCGACATTCTGTGGAGCAGGAAATAGCCACTGTTTGAACTTCTGAACAGGAACTATATGGATAATTTGTTTGACATTAGCAATATTGGAAGCCCACACACAGAAAAAGACAGGCTCAAAGTGCCTTAAAGGACCTCTGTCACGAAGTATGTTTCTTCCAGAGTAAAATGAGCCATAAATTACTTTTCTCCTATGTTGCTGTCACTTACAGTAGGTAGTAGAAATCTGACATAACCGACAAGTTTTGGACTAGCCCATCTCCTTATGGGGGGTTCACAGGTATTTCTTTATTTTAAAAATGCACTTAGTGAATGGCAGTTGCTCCGTCCAACTGCCAAAAAAGTGTATGGTGAGCAAGGAGGCTGGTCAGCATCTTTGTATAAATCTTTTTCAGAGAGTGTCTTTATAAAGAGTAAAGGCCATGCTGAAAATCCCATATGAAGAGATGGACAAGCCCAAAACCTGTTGGTAATGTCAGATTTCTAATACTTGCTGTAAGTGACAGCAACATAGCAGAGAAGTAATATTAGTTACTTGCTATCACTAATAAAATCACTAATAAAATCACATTTGCCATCTTTCTGTTCTTCCATGGCAATAAATCATCTTCACTTTTTCACATTTCACATAACTTTATTTTCTCTTATGTGAACATGGAGGAAGCCATGTTGAATTCCAAAAGTTCTTTGAACATTTGCTGATCCTGAAAGGTCACATTTCCAGAGTTTCGTCCTATGTACCTGGTTTTTTTTTTTTTCTGCCCAAGCAAGATATTTATATTCCTGAATTAATAACACATAGAATCGTTTGTTTTTTTTCAAGGGACAAATGGCCCATACTCACGGGCTACAATTGTCGCCGCAACCACGTGGCACGCGTGTGTTGCGGCGACAAGTCGCCCGTGAGTATGGGGCGCACGCCCCCAACCGTAGCTTGTCGCTGCTGTCGCCAGGCGATTGGCGCGGTCAATCGCCTGGTGACAGTTGCCGCCGCAACTGTTGCTAGTCCGCGTGTGTATGCGGACTAGCGACAGCAACCTCATAGCCGATACAGGGAGCTTCCAGCGGGGGGGAGGAACGTTCCATCGCATCACTCGTCCCTCTTCCGCAGTGTGTATGCGAAGGGACCAGGCGACGAACTGTCGCCAAACTGTTAAACACACGCTCCCGTTAGGGTGGCCATCCGTTTTTGGACTGCTTGTCCTCCGTCCGGCGCAAGGCCAGGAGGGACAGCCAGATGTCCTCCTTTTTGGGCTGTGTGGAGGGAGAGAGCGCAGAGAAGAGGGAGCGGTGGGCACAGTGGGAAAGGGAGGACATTCCCCCCCCCCCTTTCCTCACCTTTGGGCTCCCCCTTCCTCGCTCTCCCCTCTAGAACTAAAGTTTTGGGGTGGCTGGCAGCGGGCGGGACTTACCTTGCCTCGCTCCAAGCGCTGAGTAGTGATGTCCGTTCATGAGTCATTTGAGCCTGTTCTTTCCTGTGAGTTTAATGATCCGACTCATCGACTGAACCGAATCAGTTCAGTGGATGAGACAGGAACTGCAGCTGCAGTTCCTGTCTCATCCACTGAACTGATTCGGTTCAGTCGATGGATGAGTCGGATCATTAAACTCACAGGAAAGAACTGGCTCAAATGACTCATGAACCGGACATCACTACTGCTTCTCTGTGGAAGGAGGCAGAGGTAAGTTCCCCGCTGCCAGCCACCCCAAAACTTTAGTTCTAGAGGGGAGAGCGAGGAAGGGGGAGCCCAAAGGTGAGGAAAGTGGGGGAGAGATGCCCTCCCTTTCCCACTGCTGTACCTACCCCTCTCCCTTCACTGAGCTCGCCCCTCCTGCCGGGGGCACCTGGCTAACTATTCTGGGGACACCTATAGACCTGGCTACATATACTTGGGACACCCATAGACCTGGCTACATATACTTGGGACACCCATAGACCTGGCTAAATATACTGGGGACACTATACACCTGGCTATCTGTACTGGAGACACCTATACACATGGCTAACTATTCTGGGGGCACCTAAAGACCTGGCTACATATACTGGGGACACCTATAGACCTGGCTACATATACTGGGGACACCTATAGACCTGCCTAACTATTCTGGGGACACCTAAAAACCTGGCCATCTGTACTGGAGACATCTATATACCTTGCTAACTACTCTGGGGACACCCAAAGACCTGGCTACCTATTCTGGGGACATTATACACCTGACTACCTATTCTGGGGACAACTATACTCATGACTACTTATACTGGGGACACCTATAGACCTTGCTACCTATGCTGGGGGTACCTATTTTGGGGGAACTGCTGTCAGATTATCTGTATTTATGGGGAACCGCTGTTAACAGATTAAGTGTATTTTGGGGAACCGCTGCCAGATTATGTATGTTAGGGGCATGGCTGCTGCCAGATTTTGCGTATTTTGGGGAACTGCTGCCAGATTGTGTATGTTTGGGGGACCACTGCTGCCAGTTTATATGTATTTTGGGTGTTACGTGTATTGTGGGTGATCCGCTGCCAGGTTTTTGGGGAACTGCTTCCAGATTATGTGTATGTTGGGGGGAACTGCTGCTGCCACATTGTCTATTTGTCTATTTGTCTGCCATATTATCTGTATTTTGGAGGAACTTTTACCAGATTATGTGTCTTTTTGGTGAAATGCTGTCAGATTGCATCTATTTTTGGGGGCTACACTACGGCAGAGCTCAAACTTCCCCGGCAGACCATTTACACCACTGCTAAGGTCATGTATATTTGGCCCCACCCACGACCACGCCCACTTTATGCTTGACCATGCCCACTTTTGGCACTCTCAGTATGATGTCCTCCTTTTCAGGGTGTGATGTCCTCCTTTTTGGGGTTCTGCAAGTGGCCACCCTAGCTCCCGTGTGCTAGCCACCAGCTACATTTGTAGCTGGTGTGTATGGGCCATAACACAGGACTGGACTGCAGCGGGGCTGGAATGTACAGCTGTATCTAACAAGGAAAGAGAGGGAGGGGTAGTCCGGCCTGATGGCTTATCTTATTACAAGCCTGTATTTTGTCAAAAATAAAAACCTACCGTATTTTTCGGACTATAAGACGCTCCTGACCATAAGACGCACATGGGTTTAGAGGACAAAAACCAGGGGAAGAAAATATATACTAAAGCTGGTGCATCCATGGTGAAGGGGCAACGATTGGATTATGCCTCCTTTGTACCTCATGCCCCCTTGTACCTCTTGTGTCTCCCTGTGTCCTCCGTTTGCCCCCCTGTGTCCTCCTCTGCATGGGCACAGTACAGGGAGTTCCCGACATTGCGTCGTGTTGGAGGTTCATATTGGCAGGCGTTCACAAGTCAGGAACTCCCTGCATTTGGACTATAAGACGCAGGGACTTTTTTCTGCCACTTTTGGGGGAGAAAAAGTGAGTCTTATAGTCCAAAAAATACAGTACATTTTACAACTACTTTCCACTCTTTTAATAACTTTTCAACACTTTCAAACTGATGAAAAATGTTTTGAATTTTTACTTGGAGTTAAAACAAAAAAAAAACGTTTCACTTTAAAAATAAAGCAGTCATGAAAATGTACACTAATTACAGCCCGACTTTGGGATGTTTTGTTTAATTCCAGTTTTAATAGAGTAGAATGGGACAGACACTATGAGGGATTGTTATCCCTGTTTGTGTTCACGTTGGAGAGGTTTTACCCCTTCTTCCTGCTTTTTGTATTTTTCATGAAATTATTGGGTTTTAATATAAAAAATGGTGGTCCTGTGGTCAGGAGATGAGAGACCACAATACAAACAAATCAGATATTCTACAAATTCCCCACAGTGCAAAAATGTTTTGTTTGTTTCTGTCTCTGTCACTCATGGAGAGGTTTTCCTTCTTCCCGTCTAGACAGGAAGAAGGGGAAATTCTCACAGGTAGAGACACAGGATGATCAAAAAAAATATTTCCAAACTCAAATACTTATTTTTACCGAGTTAGGATTTATATGTTTCAGTGTTTACTAAATATGGTGACAGATTTATCAACATTTTATTGGCATGAACCCCATTTAAAGAGAACCAGAGACATTGAAGAGAAAAATGTTATACATACCTGGGGCTTCCTCCAGCCCCATAAGCCTGGATCGCTCCCACGCCGCGGTCCTCCGCTTCCTCTGTCCGCCGGTACTGGGTCCCTGTACTCCCGGCCAGTCAAGGCAAGCGCAGTGCGTCACTGCCGGCGGACCCGGCCAATTTTCCGCATCACAGGGGCTCCCTCCATAGCCTTACGCATGCGCCTCCATACTGCGCAGGCGCATGCGTACAGATATGGAGGGAGCCCCCTGTGATGCGGAAAATTGGTTGCGTCCGCCGAAAGTGACGGGACCCAGTACCGGCAATAGAGGAAGTGGAGGATGACGGCGAGGGATCGATTCAGGCTTTTGGGGCTGGAGGAAGCCCCAGGTATGTATAGTAGCCTTTCCTATTTTTTGTTTTTCTCCGTCTCTGGTTCCCTTTAAAACCCTGTACTCTCCAAGTACCCCCTAGCATAGTAAACATTATCAAAAGTACCCCTTAACAAATACAGTATATATTTAATCGTAGTTCATGATAATTGGTTCTAAACAATTTCCAAGCATTAACTATTGCTTTTAATTAGCTTAAACACTAATTTGGTGTTGATTAAATAAGATTTATAATTTTCGAAAACTCTAAATTTGTTATTCTTGGTTAAGTATATCGAGTCCGAGTACCTCCTGGAACCATCAGAAGTACCCCTAGGGTAAGCTTACTACATGCTGAGAACCTAGGGTGTAGAGTGTGCAAACATGGTGAAACATATTTTTTACAAGTACCTCCCCAATCCTCTTCATTTTGGAATAGAAATGAAAGTGATAAGACTGCATTGTTTTTCAAAGAATTCAGTAGTTATCTGTTTGGTTAATTCTGACTTCCATACCTTATCCTTGCCGGTCTTCACCTACAATACATGGAAAGGCTAGTACCATCCCCCCAAGTATGACAACTCTTAGTTGACATTAGGTCTAATGTACTGCTTTCCAGGTGCAGCACTTTACTGATATGTAGTGAATATGACATGTACTTAGAGCCTTTTAGGACACATTAGCCCTTCTGCTATATAAGAAGTGTAGTCTAGCAGATGTATTTGGCGAGTAACACTTAGCAGCAAATACACCAAGCCATACATGGTATACATGCATTCATATTTGGTATCATGTACAATCATCATAACTAGTAGTGTCAAGAGTATGCCGAGCCACTGCAGGTACCGGTTATAAAGGCACACTGTCATATCTGAATCCAGCTATGATATGAAATGCCAGATCTTTTGCCAAATATTCAAAGCTGAGCTCCATCTGGTACAAGTGCCAAATATAATATGTTGCTCTGTATCTAAAGTAAATCATATCACTCTACTTCCCGAAACTTGTTGAGATTAAGATTGTCTTGCCAAGTTCAGATCAAAGCAGCTTTCAGCTTTGCTGACACATAGCACTGTTTCCACCCTCAGGTGAAGCCTGGTACGCCAGTTAAAGCTCAGCTTAGGCCTGGAACCTGAGCTGCTGTCACACTTAGAATGAATATAAATTTCAACAGACAGAAATACATTTCATACAAAAGTCTTGCCTGGTATTTCGCAAACTGACATTTCTTTTCCAACAAGACAGGAAAGAAAAGTATGCAGCCGGCACCATCCAAATGTACTAAATGCTCTTTTATTGATAGCTCATGGATCCAGAACCATCACAATAGATACAACATTTCGGGGCATAGCCCCTTTCTCAAGTCAGTGACAGTCTGATAGGTTTGACAGTGGTAATCACACATAATATATATACACCCCACTAAATTGAAATAAACCAATCATAGGCTGGGACACATAACCAGCCAATCATAATAATAAGGAGACAAACGGACCTTATGGAAGACTTCTGAAGGTGTTTGGGAGCCAATGGAAAGCGGGAACTACTCACCTGCGTGAGTGTGTCGTTCAGCCGAGATCCAGCCCCACGCCAAGTCAACACGCCGCCATCCAGGCCCCCACCCCGCCCCCCGAAGGGGAGGGGATGCGGACGCATTGGTGCGCCGCACGGAGAGGCACCATGTGCTCCCCCCTTGTCAGCTGGTTTAATGACTATGGAATCATTACGTTCTAATTCCTGAATAGCCTGACGTTCTTCCTTGGAAAGGTTATGTCTAATCTTAGTATCTAAAGATCCCTCTTGTATGAAATTCTTAATATCTGCTGTGACCCTCGAGACATAAGTGTCAATAACTTGACACGATGGTGGATTAAATGAACTTTTGAGACGTAATGAAGTGTCCGCCAGACACAGCTGTGTGACATCATCAGATTGACTAGGAATGAATCTTGGTTGACTAAAAAAATGTTTCAATCTAATACGTCTAAAAAATCGCTGCAATTCGATGTCTAATTGTAGTTGGTCAGGCCAATGGGTAGGGGCAAACGATAGTCCTTTGTTGAGAACTTGAATTTGTGATGTTGTTAATTCTACAGAGGAAATATTAACCACAATGTCCTCCACAACTATGTTCTGGGTTTCTGGCGCTGCCGCAGCCTGTCTTATAGTGTGTGCAGCCTGCGTGTTCTGTTGCCATCCGGGGTCCTGTCTCTCGCTTTGTTTTGGCGTTGCCATGGTTGCGCCGCGCGGGGAGGCGCCAGGCTGGTGACGTGTATGAGCGAGTACGCAGTGCACGCTATACCAGCTGCGTGTCACTGCGCTGTTTGCGCTCCACGTCTCCAGTTCGTGGCCACGCCTGTGGTCACATGGTGCCTCTCCGTGCGGCGCACCAATGCGTCCGCATCCCCTCCCCTTCGGGGGGCGGGGTGGGGGCCTGGATGGCGGCGTGTTGACTTGGCGTGGGGCTGGATCTCGGCTGAACGACACACTCACGCAGGTGAGTAGTTCCCGCTTTCCATTGGCTCCCAAACACCTTCAGAAGTCTTCCATAAGGTCCGTTTGTCTCCTTATTATTATGATTGGCTGGTTATGTGTTCCAGCCTATGATTGGTTTATTTGAATTTAGTGGGGTGTATATATATTATGGGCTTGATTCACAAAGCGGTGCAAAGTGTTTGCACGCCTGTGAAAAGCCCTTTATCACGCCTAAACTCAGTTTAGGCGTGATAAGAAGAAACTCGCGCGAATTTTCCGCGCGCAAGCGCAGCACCCGGCGCTTCGCGCGAAGCTCCCATTAAGCCCTATGGGACTTTGCGCGCGCGAAGAGCAGCACAAATCGGTGATAACTCAGTGGTGCAAAGGTTATCACGCCTAAAGTCTTTTAGGCGTGATAACTGAGTTATCACCGCTTTGTGAATCGAGCCCTATGTGTGATTACCACTGTCAAACCTATCAGACTGTCACTGACTTGAGAAAGGGGCTATGCCCCGAAACGTTGTATCTATTGTGATGGTTCTGGATCCATGAGCTATCAATAAAAGAGCATTTAGTACATTTGGATGGTGCCGGCTGCATACTTTTCTTCTGGATTATCCGCCTGGTGACCGGATAGCCTTGGCACGTCCCACCTTACTGCTGGACGGTGTGCTGCTTCCCTCTCTGCTACCAACAAGACAGGAAAGACAGAATTTTAATAGTGGTAAGAAGACGTCTTACAGAGGCTTTGCATAGCCATAGCAGATCCTATTGGGCCTAGACATAGCAAAAAAATTAATAGCTAAAACCAATTGAGTGATTTCAAAGGTACTCGAAGGGTTAACACTTAACACATTCAGAGGCTAATTCATAAGCTTTCCATCGCCAGCCAACATTATCAGATTGTGTAAATAAGGTTGAAAAGTTTCTGCCGGGGAAAGGGGGGGGGGGGGGGGGGAGTCTGGGGTTGAATGACATATAGTGTTTCATATTTGTTTTTACTGTGTTTAATATTTTAAAGCAAAAATGTGATTTTGAGTATAATCCCATTTTGACTTGTCTGTTTTTGTTTCCTCACCTTATGAGCAGTAGATGTTTGATTTTATACTTAAAGAGGCATACACATGTACAATTACTGTCACCTGCAGGGATCGGGACTCAATCCCTTGAGCAACAGTACAGGGCCTGAGTTCTGTAGGTTAGTAGTGCATTTTGATGCTATGGAGAGAGAGGAGGGCCAATGGCATGACAGGCAATAGAGCTGCATGGAGTAGAACCATACGTTTCGCCACTTCTTATCTCTTGCCAATAGACTAGGGGAGAATGGGGTTTACCAATATAATGGTATGTTATTGGCAGAGACAATGTCGGCTGATAACCATCTAGTGTGTGTACAAGGATTTAGTGGTGAAGCTCTGAGAGGAATGTGTGGAATGTGTGCAGAGTGGGGACTTGGGAAATAAGTGGGTCAATTCATTGGCAGTGCCAGGATCAAGTTCTAATTCAGTCCATGCAAATTCTTGTTCCTGTTAAACCTCAACCTGAACTGTACCCAAATGCAGTAGCATAGCTAGAGAGCTATGGGCCCCAGTGCAAGTTTTTCCTTGTGCCCCTTAAGTGCTCTAATACACAACAATTGATCCCCCAAACATGCCAAAGACAACCACAGTGTCAGAGGGGTGTAAGCAGGGAATGGGAACAGTTTGTTAATGATCACCACTATTCAATGCACATATAGCTATAATCACAACCGGCAGAGCACCTATGAAGAGCTAATTCAGCCGTTGAAAGATGGCTCCTACTGGGCCGATCTGCCCTGGGGGGCCTAGTGTGGTCACACCCTTTGCATCCCTTATTGCCACACCACTGTTTAAATGTTACATAGCTCCCAACTGTTCCTCTTTTGGAGGGACAGTCCCTCTTTGGGAGCCCTGTCTCTCTGTCCCTCTTTCTTCCTCATTTGTCCCTCTTTCAGGACTTTGTCCCTCTTTCTATGTAAATATATGTATTTCTCTACTGAAAAAAATATGTTTAATTGGCTCTAAACTTTATTCCCATCTATTAAATTGATATACAGTGGCTTGCAAAAGTATTCGGCCCCCTTGAAGTTTTCCACATTTTGTCACATTACTGCTACAAACATGCATCAATTTTATTGGAATTCCATGTGAAAGACCAATACAAAGTGGTGTACACGTGAGAAGTGTAACAGAAATCATACATGATTCCAAACATTTTTTAAAAATCAATAACTGCAAAGTGGGGTGTGCGTAATTATTCAGCCCCCTTTGGTCTGAGTGCAGTCAGTTGCCCATAGAAATTGCCTGATTAGTGCTAATGACTAAATAGAGTGCACCTGTGTGTAATCTAATGTCAGTACAAATACAGCTGCTCTGTGACGGCCTCAGAGGTTGTTTAAGAGAATATTGGGAGCAACAACACCATGAAGTCCAAAGAACACACCAGACAGGTTAGGGATAAAGTTATTGAGAAATTTAAAGCAGGCGTAGGCTACAAAAAGATTTCCAAAGCCTTGAACATCCCATGGAGCACTGTTCAAGCGATCATTCAGAAATGGAAGGAGTATGGCACAACTGTAAACCTACCAAGAAAAGGCCGTCCACCTAAACTCACAGGCCGAACAAGAAGAGCGCTGATCAGAAATGCAGTCAAGAGGCCCATGGTGACTCTGGACGAGCTGCAGAGATCTACAGCTCAGGTAGGGGAATCTGTCCATAGGACAACTATTAGTCGTGCACTGCACAAAGTTGGCCTTTATGGAAGAGTGGCAAGAAGAAAGCCATTGTGAACAGAAAAGCATAGAAAATCCCGTTTGCAGTTTGCCACAAGCCATGTGGGGGACACAGCAACCATGTGGAAGAAGGTGCTCTGGTCAGATGAGACCAAAATGGAACTTTTTGGCCAAAATGCAAAATGCTATGTGTGGCGGAAAACTAACACTGCACATCACTTTGAACACACCATCCCCACTGTCAAATATGGTGGTGGCAGCATCATGCTCTGTGGTTGCTTCTCTTCAGCAGGGACAGGGAAGCTGGTCAGAGTTGATGGGAAGATGGATGGAGCCAAATACAGGGCAATCTTGGAAGAAAACCTCTTGGAGTCTGCAAAAGACTTGAGACTGGGGCGGAGGTTCACCTTCCAGCAGGACAACGACCCTAAACATAAAGCCAGGGCAACAATGGAATGGTTTACAACAAAACATATCCATGTGTTAGAATGGCCCAGTCAAAGTCCAGATCTAAATCCAATCGAGAATCTGTGGCAAGATCTGAAAACTGCTGTTCACAAACGCTGTCTATCTAATCTGACTGAGCTGGAGCTGTTTTGCAAAGAAGAATGGGCAAGGATTTCAGTCTCTAGATGTGCAAAGCTGGTAGAGACCTACCCTAAAAGACAGGCAGCTGTAATTGCAGCAAAAGGTGGTTCTACAAAGTATTGACTCAGTGGGCCGAATAATTACGCACACCCCACTTTGCACTTATTGATTTGTAAAAAATGTTTGGAATTATGTATAATTTTCGATCCACTTCTTATGTGTACACCACTTTTTATTGGTCTTTCACGTGGAATTCCAATACAATTGATTCATGTTTGTGGCAGTAATGTGACAAAATGTGGAAAACTTCAAGGGGGCCGAATACTTTTGCAAGCCACTGTATTTCTTATTTTCTAATGTTAATATGAAGGAAAATGAACCAGGATAGAAAGGAACAGAGTGGTTTGAATTATAAAACAACATATTTTTCTTATGAAATCTTTATGGTATGCATGACTAGGGGTGTGACGGGGCGTGGTCAGGGGTGTGGCAGGGGCATGGCTTAAGTGTCCCTCTTTCTCATCTCAAAAAGTTGGGAAGCATGATGTTATGATTAACAGGAAATATTGTATATTCAGGAGGCATATTGCCTAAAATAGCTTTGCTGAAAGCTCCACATTTGTGCATCTGTGGGAGTGTAACTATGCATCTGTGTGCCTAGGTACCGTATGTTATCTGTGATTGTAAGTTGCCATGTACGCTCTTATCTGTGGGGGAGGGTGATAGAGGTGATAGAGCCAGGGCCACTTGACAAATTTGCTATGGGGCCCTATGATTTGTAGTTACGATTCTGGCTTCTTGGTAGCTATTTCCATGCTGCGTGACAAATCTGCTTCTATCCAGATAAAATGTATTTCCTAGACCACTTGAAGTGCATTACCATGCTCCGAAGACATGTCTGTCATGATCACCATTATCCCCAGCGAGAGGGAAGCCACATCTACTTTGAGACGTTGCAGATGTCAGTAAATTGAGAAGTCAGAGATGGCTTTCAGCACAGGATAGTCTGATAAGCAGTATGAGCACTGAGGTAAAAAGTCAGAAATGGTTAATGGTGAGTGAGAGAGCATCTGGCACATTCTTCTCACTCTCTTTTTAGTTATTGCAGTTTCAGTCAGTTTTGTAGTCACTTTATTGGAGGGTGGCCACAGTGATTGAGGAGGCTGCCTGTAATGACTTGATGACCCTTACATGGCCTCCCTATGGAAACAAAACACAGTTCAGTGATGGTAATCTGAGAGGAGCTCTTGACTATCACACCCTTCTGATTTAACCACAGAGGTGTTAACCTCTGGCTGGGGGAGGCCAATAGGTGGTCAGACCCAAGTTTCAGTAAACATGGCGTCTCATGGTTAAACACAGTTTACATCATACATATTACATGATTAAACAAGGATTATATTCAGGACATACCATAACATTTTGAACGGGGTAGCACAGACTGAGCTATAACCAAACCTGTACTTATTGCATATGCCAAATAAAGGTGAAACTATACATTTACTATAGCTTGCATTGTAATTTCTTACTGATTTTATTTCCCCACAATGTAAGATTTACATTGGGCCCCTTCAAGCATTCTGTACATAAAAATTTACAGTATATGCTATAGACACCAAAAGTGTCAGAGAGGTATAAAGCTAAATATACATGCTGGATTAAACTTAGCGGAGATGAATGTTAAAGGGACTCCGAGATTAAATCGCGCATGCACAGTACTGTCACGCCGGCCGCCGTGATGACGCGAGGCGACCGGCGTGGTGACGACAGACGTGACGTTTCAGGAAGAGGAGCCCGACACTCGGGTCCAGTGTCGCCAGGAGCCGCCGGGGAGCTATTTCTGAGCGAAGGCCTGGGAGAAGAGCCAGATGGACACCGTGGGACCTCCCGACCTACACTGGGCTGCAGAAAGCACCAGGTGAGTACCGATTTCGTTTTTATTTTGAGCTCGGAGTCCCTTTAAAGGGAATATCCAGGCAAAAAAAAAATGAGTTTCACTTACCTGGGGCTTCTACCAGCCCCACTATATTCATAGAAAGGACTATGAAGCACAAAATCTTGCAAATCTTCTGGTACAAAAATATCCAAAAATCTTTATTGACACAAGTACAAAATTCTTTTTGTTAAAAAAGAGAAAAAGATCTCTATAGGATGTTCCTCATCTGCACATATAATTACAGGGATTTCAACAACAATTGGTAGCAAAGGCTTAAAGCATTCAGTAGAATATTTCGGGCAATAGATGCCCTTCATCAGGCCACTGTATAAGCACTTTCTACAAAAGAATCAAAACAAAATTCTAATTAACACATTAATATAATGTATCAATAAATAAAGAACCACACCCTAGAGAGAATTCAAAAGAGGAGAAATATAGACCAAGTGTGTTCCACAAGACCCAAAATTAGAGGAGAAGAAGAAGAGGATATTTTTTAAGATGGGGCATTAGGGGGCCTATATAGCTAAACTTTTAATACATTTTGTGGTATATTTCAGGTTTACATTAATTGTATATATATATGCCATTTTTAGTATTAGGTTTCAGTGCTGTTTTTGGTATCTTTTCAACATCGTTTATGATAGACACAGTATATAGTGTGTGATGCTGCTGTTATATATTAGCTGCATCTCGCATTTCGGTGCCTTGGAGTGCATATTATTTTATTGTGTCAACTTCTTTTTGCCAGGTGTGATATGTGTCTGCTTGGTCAGACATAATTTTTGTTCCTTGTTCCTGCCATGTGTTGCTAACAGGATATACGTATAGGTTGATCTTCTTTTATATTATCTATAAGATCTGCTTAGTCTTTTTGCCACATCTATAGGTGCCTATTCCTTTGCCAATACAGCACATTGGGACCAGTATTTATAGGCCCTGTGTGGTTGCTGTATAGGCTCCTTTTGGCTATGGCTATTCTATTTCTCTTATGGGACCGCCTTACATCTTCCTCACATGTGATTACTGTGCTGATGTTCGTTGTCTTCTGTTGTAGTTGCTATGATCTCCTTTAGATTATGTTTTCTTATATATTTCGACTATTTTTCTGTACTCTTAGACGTTGTGTGTAGGCCCTAAATTTGGGTCTTGTGGAACACACTTGGTCTATATTTCTCCTCTTTTGAATTCTCTCTAGGGTGTGGTTCTTTATTTATTGATACATTATATTAATGTGTTAATTAGAATTTTGTTTTGATTATTTTGTAGAAAGTGCTTATACAGTGGCCTGATGAAGGGCATCTATTGCCCGAAACGAGCGTGTCGTTGCCCATTGATATTCTACTGAATGCTTTAAGCCTTTGCTACCAATTGTTGTTGAAATCCCTGTAATTATATGTGCAGATGAGGAACATACTATAGAGATCTTTTTCTCTTTTTTTAACAAAAAGAATTTTGTACTTGTGTTAATAAAGATTTTTGGATATTTTTGTACCAGAAGATTTGCAAGATTTTGTGCTTCATAGTCCTTTCTATGAATATAGTGAGTTGTTTGAAGTGAAGTGGATCACATCAAAAAGGACCTGATGGTTTTTTAGTCTTTTCCTTCATTGACAAAAAATACATTCCCGATTATTACATTACTGGCTTCTACCAGCCCCATGCAGCCATCCTGTGCTCTCGTAGTCAATCACTGCTGCTCCAGTCCCCTGCTGTCAGCTTGCCGACCTCGGAGGTCGGCGGGCCGCTTGCGTACATTTTTACGCATTCCCGCTAGTGCAGGAACAGTAACACATACATTTTTACACGTTAGTGGTTCCATGCGTAAATGTTTAGCTAGCGGGAATGCGTAAAAATGTACGCAAGCGGCCCGCCAACCTCCGAGGTCGGCAAGCTGACAGCAGGGGACTGGAGCAGCAGTGATTGACTACGAGGGCACAGGATGGCTGCATGGGGCTGGTAGAAGCCCCAGGTAAGTGAAACGCATTTTTTTTTGCCTGGATATTCCCTTTAACCTATTTTAGTTCCTGGACTTAGAAACTACGTCCAGGAACCATACGCGCTACCGCGCGCTCCCGAGGCCAATCGCGCGCGTGCACGCACGCTCCTGGCCCGCGGTTCGTTATCCAGGCAATCAGTGAATCGGGCTATGGTGCCCGATCACTGATTCCTCTCCCCCGCTGAAAAAGCGACAGCTTCTCTCGGAAGCTGCGTTTTTCTGGCTGTTGCCTCCCCCATGCGTCTCTCTAAGCGTATGTTATGCTTAGAGTGACGTCATGTAAACAAACTCATGGCCGCCATCTTGTGGCCAAAAAGTAAAACTACAACTAAAAGTAAAAAAAATAAAACTCAAGACACATTTACATTATAAAACTATTGTTTACATCCCACCCTCCCAAAAATACCCAAATAAAATGTTTAATATAAAAAAACAAAAAACATTACAATAATAAAAAAAAAACATGTAAATATTTACCTAAGGGTCTAAACTTTTTAAATATCAATGTAAAAATGAAATATTTCTATATTTTTTTATTTTAAACTTGTAAATAGTGATAGATGCAAAACGGAAAAAATGCACCTTTATTTCCAAATAAAATATTGTCGCCATACATCGTGATAGGGACATAATTTTAACTGTGTAATAACCGGGACATATGGGCAAATAAAATACGTGAGTTTTAATTATGGAGGCATGTATTATTTTAAAACTATAATGGCTGAAAACTGAGAAATAATGATTTTTTTCCATTTTTTTCTTATTCTTCCTGTTAAAATGCATTTACAGTAAAGTGGCTCTTAGCAAAATGTACCCCCCAAAGAAAGCCTAATTGGTGGCGGAAAAAACAAGATATAGATCAGTTCATTGTGATAAGTAGTGATAAAGTTATAGGCTAATGAATGGGAGGTGACCATTGCTCAAGTGAAAACGACGGAACGCGAATGGGTTAAGGACCGCCTCAAGTGAAAATCCAGCATGTGTATCTCAGCTTCCTAATGTCAGGTGCAGTGTCTGGTACGGCTGTGAGAGCTTCAGCAGCACTCTGGCAGGAGGCTATGGGAAAATGGTAACCAAAGCCCAGCACTGGAATCTATTTGTGTCTCCAGTGCTGGGCTCCGGTTGCCATTTTCCTTTAGCCCTGCTCTGCCGGTCAGCATAACGCAGGAGATTTGCAGCTGGAGCTACATCAATGCAGGGCAGGGAGCAGCATTGATGGATAGAAGAGGAGTCACCTGCCAAGTGAATACTTTATTTTTATGCGCTACCAATTACGCCAGGGATATTAGGAGTCACTAATACACTAATTTAATAATAAAAGTTTAAAAGGGAACTCTGCCAAATATATTTTATAAGAGGGAAACACTGCCTAATGTATGTTTTAAAAGGGAGAAATACCTAATGATGTATATTTCAGGGGCCACAACTGCCTAATGATGTGTTTCTTATGGGAAACACTGCTGTATTATGTGTATTTTGGGGAACCGCTGACTAATTAAACTAAAATGTTTTTTGTCTGGAAATGACACATTATGTGTATTTTGTGGGGAAACGCTACCTAATTATGTGTATTAGGGACTGCCTAATTATGTGTATTTTGAAGGAAATACTGCCTAATCATGTGTATGTTGGTGAAACATTGCCTCATTTTGTGTATTTTGGGGTAAACGCTACTTAACCACTTTACCCCCGCCCGTACGAATTTCTCCGTTCCTTTTTCCATCCTTTAACCCCCAGGGACGGAGAAATCCGTACTTTCCGCGTTCCCGACGCTGTCCGCGCTCCCGATCGTAAACACGCCGCCTGCCGCTAGTAAACACGCCGCCGCCCGCTCGCCCGGAGATCAATGAACGGGAAAATCCATTCCCATTCGTTGATCTGAGCCCCACAATGATCCGCTGCTCTCCTATGGGCAGCGCAATCATTGTGAGAAAAAACTCACGTGTCCAGCCTCCTTATACTTCCTCCAAGCTTCCGGAAGGAAGCTTGGAGGTCGCATTAAAACAAAAAGTTACTGTGGCCATCTTGTGGCCAAATAGTAAACTACACCCTACACAATTTTTCACATACAAATAAATGATTTTTACACAAAAAATTAACTCATTACCTCCCACACTCCCCATTTTTTATTTTTTTTTGTAATTAAAAAAAAAATCAAAAATTTACAATTAAAAAAAATACATAAATAGTTACCTTAGGGACTGAACTTTTTAAATATTTATGTCAAGAGGGTATAACACTGTTACTTTATAAACTATGGGCTTGTAATTAGGGATGGACGCAAAACTGAAAAAAATGCACCTTTATTTCCAAATAAAATATTGGCGCAAAACATTGTGATAGGGACATAATTTAAATGGTTTTATAACCGGGACAAAAGGGCAAATACATTTCATGGGTTTTAATTACAGTAGCATGCATTATTTAAAAACTATAATGGCCGAAAACTGAAAAATAATTATTTTTTTCCCCACATTTTTCCTATTTTCCCATTAAAACACATTTAGAAAAAAATAATTCTTGACATAATGTCCCACCTAAAGAAAGCCTAATTGGTGGCGGAAAAAACAAGATATAGTTCATTTCATTGCGATAAGTAATGATAAAGTTATAGACGAATGAATGGAAGGAGCGCTGAAAGGTGAAAATTGCTCTGGTGCTCAGGGGGTAAAACCCCTCAGTGGTGAAGTGGTTAATTTTGTGTATTTTAGGGAAAACACTGCCTCATTTTGTGTATTTTGGGGGAAATCGGTGCCTAATTATGTGTATGTTGTTGGGAAAGGCTGCCTAATCATGTGTATGTTGGGAAAACTATATATGGGGGGGGGGGGGGGATCCTACCACATTGTGTATTTTGTGGTGAAACGCTGCCTCATTTTGTGTATTTGGGGTAAACTCTGCCAAATTAAGTGCTTGCAAAAAAATATAAGTGGTACATAGACTCGGGGATGACACGCAAAGAGGTATATGCGCTGAAAAAGTTGAGAACCACTGCAATAAACCATCTGATACCTTACGATACTGCACCATTGAGCTCCCGGTCTCTCTCATTTCTTAGACCTTTGAAGGCTATTAATAACCACAAAGAGTCTCCCTTTCACTACCAACAGTACAAAGCAAGGAAATACTTCCCCAAGAACTCATGTGCAGTATATTGAGTCGTTGGCTTGATTTGGTCAGGCCTAGCATACAGAAGGCACTCACTGGACATGATTTGTCCTCTTTGTGTGCAGAACCTAAAATAGTTCTCAGTGTTGTCGACAGAAATTGTCAAACATGTTTTAAACTGTCTATATAATGTGTTTAGCAAAATAACAGTCAAGTTACTGTAGGAACATGATCACTGCTCAGAGCAAGAAATGACAGATGTTGGATTTTCCACTATGTGAGGAACCACTTCTCATATCAAATGCTAACAGCAGCATATAAGGAAATGTTAGTAGTGTTGATCACTTTTAAAAAGAAAAGTCAGCCATTTCCAGGGATAAATCCTCTAAACCTGGAACTAGTTAGAAAGTGGAGGCAGTTGGCAGAGTAGCAGTTATGTATATATAGTGCAGCAAGCCAGCAGCCCATCCTGGGAAATAGGAATGTAAAGCTGTTCAGTTGAACATGGAAACAGCAGCCTGAGTCAGTCTGCTCTCAAAGCCAGTTGGATAGCAATTGGCTGATATTTTCTTAAACCTCATGTCATCACATACACACACTCACACACGCTTCCTAGGTTTATTATCTCTAGTGCTTTCCAAGGTCATTGGTGACAGAAAATCCCCACCCTGGAATGTCAGTCTGGCCCCTGACAGATT
This sequence comes from Hyperolius riggenbachi, assembly GCF_040937935.1. Classification (NCBI taxonomy): domain Eukaryota; kingdom Metazoa; phylum Chordata; class Amphibia; order Anura; family Hyperoliidae; genus Hyperolius; species Hyperolius riggenbachi. Next base: position 211,137,900 of record NC_090649.1, on the reverse strand, counting down.
GCTACTGTCACTAGGCTGGCTGCAGAGCAGGGACATGGAAAAAAAAACAGAGCAGGCTGACAGTTTACATGTGTGACAGTGTGGACCCCAGAGGGCTAGAGTAAACGGCCTCATTTTCACATGGTCTTCTCCAAGCGAGACTTTTCACATTGCGATGTCACTGCTTCCAGGACAGGAAAACACTCTAACTTTCTACTGGGAAATCAGCCACTGGCTGCCAAGGACCCGCAGTTCATACTGATGGCTTTATTGCTTACACTAATGTCGGGCATAGACTGCTCTGATATCTCTTTATCATCCTGTTTTTCCACTCATAATTCCCAGAATGCTTTTGCAGTCAAATATGCTATGATGAGATAACATTTCTAGCTGAGCAAATAAAGCAATACAGGTTCTTATTTCACCCCAGACTGATAATATTTTTTTGCATTCTGTGCACAAAAAAAGTGATCTGTAATCTTTTACATTGTAAGAGTTTAACCTTATAGGATTCTTAATTGCATGCTAAAAATACAACCATGGGCGTAACTAGTCTGCATGCTCCCTACCCCGTAAGTACACATAAATCGGTCAGAAAATACACCAAGTTACAGAGACAGGATTCTGCCTTTATGAGCTTACAATCTAAGTGAATAAGGGGTGGATGTAGAAGGTACTTTGGTGTGGGAGGTGGGGGTGAGCCAGGCCAGTAAGCTGTAAAACAGAGTTCAGCAACCAGCTAAAATGGCCTATTACAAATTATACGTTTGCATGAAAAAGAGAGTAGGTTTTAAGGTTGCGCTTGAATATTACCAAAGGTGAAGACTGTCAAAGTGATTTAGGAAAGGAGTTCCAAAGGAGGAAAGAAGCATGTGAGAAATCTTGTATATATGAATGAGAAGAGGGGATAAGACCATTAGCAAAAAAAATAGATCATCCTTATTACACAAAGTGAATAATCCCTGGGTCATATTACACAAACAGATCTAATTAATCTGATCTATAGTAGTTTCCATTGAACACCAGGACTAGTGTGGACCTAGCTACTTACCTGGCGGCTTTCTCTGCTGCTCTTTACTGTCTGCAAACCTCACCATAGCTAGGTGTGGCAGGACTACTTACCTATGATCTCTTATGTGTATATCAAGTCAGATTAGTGCTATCCATAATTCCGATCCTGTTTGTGTAAAGCCCCATCTACAAGATACAATTTTTTGTGCGATTCGATCGGATCGAATTCGATTGATCGAGTAAATCTGACATGTCCGATCGGGATTTGATTTGATTCGATAGTGTGGTCGAATGTCATTGTTTTGCAATGACATTCGACCACACTATCGAATCGAATCCCGATCCGATATGTCGGATTTAATCGATCAATCAAATTAGATCCGAACGAATCGCACAAAAAATGTTAAGACTCGTACATGCTACAAAACAGTTGTACCCCATAATGAAACTCTGTTGATTGAACAATGATTGTTAAGACTGACATTTAATGAAAGTGTGTACAACAGGGGCATATAACTATAAGGGAGTAGCACCTGCAACCAAGGGGTTGGGGGTGGAGCTAAGCTGTGGAGTGTCCCCATCCTCTAACCTTTCCTTTTGATATCATCCTCTAGGTCAAGTATTTTTGTGGCTACACTTTTTATTGGTATAAAGATCATGATGTCCACACTTGATATGACCCTTGTTGTACAATCTTTCGGCTCCCAGACTGTGAGGGTCACCAAGGGGAGAACCAGGAAGCTGTGTGAATATTGGGATGTCCCATGAAAGTTATGACACTGGTGTATGAGACTTTAGACTACTGATCATCAGACCTGTTGGGCACATATCAGATCATAGATATAAAACAGGCAGCTATGGGTTGGCAAAGAGCAGAGAATGACAGGAAAAGCTGCCAGATAATTTGTGGTTGATCTGGAATACGTGTGTTTTATGTATACTACTTTAAAAATCAGATCCAAACACAGAGCTAAATATACTCATGGGAAGAAGCAGACTGCCTGTTTATGCTATGCATCATCTGATACAGCAAACCGCATTTCTCTGGACAGTGGCCTGTATGCCTGCTTCTTCCTGTGAGTACTTGGACTTTCATCTTTTGTTTTGGATGGTAGCACGCCATGTGGAGCCTTGTTTTAATACTGGCATCAATCAAGTTAAGTGCCCACTATTTGCTCTTTGGTTTTGGAGTTCATATTATTCATGTTATTGAGTGCCAGGCTGTTGTTTACAACTTACTGATCAGTCACAGATCTAAATATACCATGGGATGGCTTAGTAAGGAGAGCACACATGTTACATTTTGGTTTCAAGTTAGGCTTGTTTTTTTTTAAAAAAACAATATTATAGCGTGAAGGACAACTAAACGAGATAACAGCAGACTGAGAAGGTGGGCCGCTGCTGTTTGGGAAATTTCATGATTCAAATTATAAGGTGGTATAACAAAAAGAGAAAAATGAGAGGATTGCAGCCTATCACTGTTGAGGTCTATTATGCAGCTAAGGAGTTAATTTTACATCAGCTAATCAAAAATCTTATATACAAATAAAGACAAACCCAACACTTGATTGCCTACAAGGACTAGAGACTGTTAGTGCCCAGAGGTGGAGTTTAAATCCCCTCTCCACCCTCACATTTTCTTTTCCTCTTGGTCAACTTATTTTCCCAGTATCATAATGTATTACAGCTCATTTATGGTGCATAGGCTAACCCCATAA